>NW_026864963.1:0-81927 GCF_026571515.1 Ruditapes philippinarum | reverse complement strand
GAAATTCCAAATTGAACTCTTTAGAATTGATATAAGAAAGTAAATCAATATTTTTTTTACACATATGTTACAGATTTTACAGACTGGTCAGGAGATTCAAGAATTAAGATCACAGTGGATTTAGTACCCAGACTGCCACTATATTATGCTGGTAATGTTGGGCAGGGCAGATATATTTTACAGGTGTCCTCCAGGTGGCATCAGATTATCTGGATGGAGGTAAGGGAGAAGATTCTTGCTTTGTTTAATTATTTGTTTTGATAAAAATAATGGGTTTAATCCAACTAACCCTTATATTGTCTTGATATGAGCCGCGTCACGACAAAAACAACATAATGCGTTTTGCGAACAGCATGGATCCTCACTCAGCTCAGATGCGCAGGCTGGTCTGGATCCATGCTGGTCGCAAACACCACTATGTTGGTTTTGTCATGACGCGGCTCATATATAATTGGGGGGGGGGGGGGTGTCTGTGGCTGAGTGGTTAGAGCTTGTTGACTTTTTAACCACTTGCCTCTTACTGCTCTAGGTCAGATTCGAATTCTTTTAATATTAGTAAGCTATCCAGCTATCTTATGGAACATCGGGTAGTTCTATCTCAGGTGCACGTTTTTGTCTGAAATAATGCACAGAAGGGCACATAAGGTCTTGGTTCTAACCCCACCTGTAAAAGCCAGAATGTTGCCATATGAACTATAAGCTGTACTGTAAAACCCAACTAAAAACAACAAACAAAACAAACTTATTTAAAACTTATTTGGTTCAAGTTTTACCTTTTTAATCATGAAGGAATTTTCTGACACCTAACACTGTGACATGTCTAATGTATTTTGAATGCAGGTCACTTTTTTCGTAAATTTTTGAACTTTAGCAGAGATTTTGTATAAATTATGTCCCTTTTGAACTTAAAATATTCCTTTTTATGTTTTTTATGCAGTTTCTTTTTCTTTGTTCTCTTAATATATGCACTTGAATTTGCAAAAATGCATGCAGCATTTTAATTGTAGTGTTTTGTTCACCAAAACCAATAACTCTAACACGAATTTTCATTTAACTATTCTTAAACATTTATGCAATATGTGAATAGTTATTGTATAGTGCCGATGTGGCCAAGTGATTAATATGTCAGCTTGGCAATCTAAGGATGGCCAGCTGTGTGGGTTTAAACCCTGTCAGGGTCAAGCCATTATTTCCTTAAGAGGGTGTGTTTATAAGGTAATAATTTCCTACACAGTCAAATTAAAATAAAGTTTGTATAAACTATTGTAGTGTGTTGCTAGGTTATAAATAAATTATATAATAGGTTTATACATGCTCATTTATACAATTTTACAGTACAACAAACTGCAGCATATTCCAATTGAGATGGGTACTCCTATAGTACAATGTACTGTAGCTGACCCTATATTTTTGATAATGAGTGATTAGGGAACCATCATGAATTAACATTGAAACCAAGAAGTGACTGGTGCCCGGCTTGTTCTTACCAAGCCTCTCATTTCAAATGTAAGTACCATATTGTTTCCTATAAATAAAATAACCTTAGTACTTGCCCCTTTTTGAAGTTTTGAGTAAGTTTTTAATTTTTGTTGCTTAAGCTTTGATATAAGTACTCATATGTGTTAAAAAGAGTAGAGAAAACCAGTATGTTGTCAGCTTAGAATCTGGGTCAAGTTAATGATTACTTTCATTTCAAATAATGGTTCTTTGGTGTCAGATCAGATATATGCTCATTACACTGTAACCAACATGTCAGCAATGTCACCCATAAAGGAAAAACAAACAAAAAACAAGAAAGATATGGCTGAGGAAGATAGATAAAGCACACTTACACATTTCCATTTGTTTCAATAAGTTTACTAATAACTTTGCAATTACAGAAGCAAATAAACTTAGTCTTGAATTTAATCTATACAGAAAAATGATATCTCTAAGCAATTGTTTTTCATTATATTTGTAAATGACAAGGTAGTTTGTTATAATTTAGAATTATACTAAGAAATATTCATTACAATAAAACATGTACTTATTTCAGAAACCTCGAGTGACCACTCTCTGTGCATATAAGGATGAGAGTGGAATGTTTACTACATCAGCTGTTGAAGTAGAAGAAGAAACAATAACAACAGAACAGAAAAAAACATGAATACTTCACTAGAAAAAGTCTTCAGTATGGAAAACAGGTAAATACATGTATTACATGTTTTTCAGTAGACAGTGAAATCAGTTTTTTTATAACAATATATGACAATTTGTATATAAGTTGTACTCAATGTATTTTTTCCGATCTGATCAAGTACGGTACGACCCAAGCAGAAAATAGTTACTAACTCCATGTTTGAATATGTATTGTAATCATAGTGAGTTCACAAAATAAGAACAAAATGTTATATCTTTTCTTAAGGAAGCAAAGAAAATGTTGAAAATGTAAGGATTTTATTAGTACTGTTTGTTTATCATTTAACACGGTTATAAAAGCTGATCAATATATAAACAGTCCAACCTCTATCATTGGAACTGCTGAGGACTTAAAATTTACTTCGAATAATCAATGGGTTCGAATAATCGAAATCCGAATATAGTGGTAGATGACAACTATTCAACTGTAACGCCAACCATAGCAAAAGTACAGTTTACATCACACTTGTTTCAATTAATCAATCGAGAAAAATAAATAAGCAACATAAGATGTATAAAAGATTAAATTTTATTGGTATAGAAAACATATATACTTGCATTTTATTCCTCATATACATGAAAATTATCGCTGTCATCTTCAAGCATTACTAGTAACTGTCACAACATCAGACACGGTGCAGAATTTTAATCATAGATAAGATAGACATGTATTCACAATTAGGATATCTTGTGCTTAAAATGCACTGATTTGAAATATAAAAATAATTTTTTCATTATTCATATACAAATACATGGTAGTGTTTGCTTGTTTATCTATTACTTAATTGAGATTGTTCACTCTTTCATTTAAACTATTAAATTGAATACTTTCAACTGTCCAATAATTGAAGAGAAATTACTTGCTAGCAAGTAATTTTCAGTTATTAAAGAAAATTTTAAAAGTATGCATAAGTTTTTAGATTGTCTAAAGGCATGCATGGTTGTTAGAAATTTTCACAAGTTTTGACATTCAGCGAGTGTATCAGCGGCAATTAATCTGGCTTTGAATAATTGGTTTGGAATTCTTTCATAATTTTATAATTGGGACCTAAATTTTACTTCTTAAAAAAGGAGGTATTCAGATATTGCAATTGGAATAATACGTTGTTCATATATATTTATATAGAGAGAAAAACGGGTCTGCCTATCTACTTATGATAATGCTGGGTATTCAAATAAAGGGTTGTCCAATATACGGGGTCAGACTGTACATGTAGTTTTATATATAATTCTAGTGTTGTTTTGACACAAGAAGACAAGCACCAGGCCACTGAATTTATATTTGCTGTTTGACATAGATTTGACCATAATATCATGCTGTTTTAAAAGGCAGTGCCTTATATTGCTTACTCTGCATTGTTTAGCCTCCCCTTTTGCTTATTCTTTTAAAAGATTAAGAATCTTTGAGCCCATTTTGTATTCTTTGATCTTACATGATTCTCCAGCAACAATCAATGTAGATTTCTTCTCATTGAAACATATTGATAGGACAGGATCCCCTGTCACATGTGATAAATCTTCGATCTTGATGTTTTTTATATTTTTTCCATCTAATGATCTAAGAGACATATATCCTATTCTTCCCCAAAGTAATATCTTCTCTGCCGACATTTTACATGCACATAGATACCTGTCCCAATTTATAAAATTGTGATAAGGAAACTCCTTACACTGGTTGGTTTCTTGCACTTATTCCATATCTGTCTTACTAAAGGTATATATTTCAGCATTTGCATCAATTACTGAAAATGCATTTTCCCCCATAAGCATTTTTAGAGGTTTATAAAAATGTTTATGTGCATCTTTATAAGAGTTGTATATTGATAAACATGTGCCTTCTATATTGTATACAAGAATATCAGGAGGTTTTGATTCCCAGTCGAAGTTATGATAAGTTGGTCGTCGGTTGTCATGTTTTTAACATATGCAGCAAACATATACTGTATTTTCTCTAGGATCAAAATCTATCAGAATGCAAGTTCTTGTAAGTGGAAATGCTGATCCTAAACTCATGTTTTCATCAATGTTTACAAACTGAACCAGGTTTCTTTCCCTTAGTACAATGGCAACCTCATGTGGTTTTGTAACACACATACATTCTGGGATATCATTTAAATCAATATAATCTTTCACCTCTAAATTATCTCTCAGTCGTTTAAGCTTGGAATTATTGGCATCTGTGATTACCAAAGTATTGTCAGGTAGTTGACATATTCCATTTATACTGCACTTGTTACTGTCAGTTTGGCATGTGATATCAACAGATTGTTTGAGTTGTAGACGAAATACAGAACTTTTAGTTGTTTCTTCAACAACTTTCCCAAGTGCTGTGATATCTTTAGGTATGACTTCATCTAACTTATAAAAAAGGGAGGTCTGCAGCCAGTTGTCAGAAAGATCTCTCACAATTTTCTGCAGCTCCTCCAAAGTTGCCTGGTAGTTCTTCTTTGATATGAATGTCTCCACTTCATTCATGTCATGTCTGTTCATGTGATTTAAGCTCTTTTTCAATCCTGATAAAACCGAGTCAAGTTCTTTGATATCGGCCTTGACAGCATCTTGATGTTTTGCATGAGCTTTTCTAATATTTTTTCTAGATGTATTTGCTAGAACTTTAATCTTCTGTATTAACCTCTCTTCTTGTTTATCAATATCAGCCAAGATGTTTTTCTTTTCCTCCATCATTTCTTTTAAGTTTTGATTTCGATATAATTTTTCCTGTATAGCAGATTTTCTCAACTTTTGCAAGGAAGATTTTAAGTCGCAAAATTCTTGACTTTCTTTAATTCCCTCAGCAACTGTTTCTATACCAGTTATTTCTTTGCATAACCTATATAATGTGAAACAGTATTATATTATTATCTTACTTAAAAACTGAAAGCCAAACATGAATTCATGAATGTATCATTTGTATTTTCAAGAATTTTCTTGCACTTTTTATACAAAATATTAAAAGCAAAATAAAGAGGTTATCCTAAAACAGTAAGTTCCAACTGTACCAGTGGCTTCATTATTTGCACACTTACTAATGAATATTTAAATATTAAAGTTATTGCCCTTTTCAGCTCTTTGAAAATGGATATGGACACTTAGAACATTGTCCGGGACTTAACAGTAAAATACAAGAGATATCAACAAGACACTTTGTAGGTAGATAGATCTCATTAAGTGCAGTGCATTAGAACCATAACCTGCCCCTAATATTTGAGTTATTGCCCTTTGTTCATTTTTACACTTTAAACTTTGTCCAGGACTTAACTTGAGAAAAATAAAAGGTATTGAAACTTTGTAAGTAGACAGATTTTATTAGGAAGAAGTGCAAGGGAGTGCAATTTGAACTTTTTCTGGGACATATAACTTGAGAATTATAAAAGATATATCAACTTAAAACTTTGTAGGTAGATACATCTAAATGAGAAAAAGTACAGTGCAGAAGAACTGTGACTGTTCCCCCCTTTCCTAATTTTGGAGTTATTGCCCTTTGTTCATTGTTACATTCTGAATTTAGTCCTGGACATAACTTGAGAACTATAAAAGGGTAGATAGATCTCACTGAGTAGAAGTGCAGAAATCTCTGGGAGAAAGAAGATACTGCCTCTAAAAGAAGTCATGAAAATTCCAAATCCAAGCTTTAATTTATCTTATTGATGTAAGACAAATGATTCCAAAACGTTTGAAAAAAAAATCTATTAACTGCTGCATTCTCCTTTTATGCAAAATTATTAACTAAAAAGCATGTTGTTTTACAGGCATGTGTTGGGGGTATTCGGCACAAATGTGACAAGCTCAAGTTTTTCAAGTTGTCTGATACCATTATTTATATCTTAGTCAAACAAAGAAATGGACAAACCTGTGTTTGATTGTCACACAAATTCTGCAGCACACTTCGTCATGGCTTCTGCAATATCTGTCAATGAATTGTCCATAATGACTTCCACATTCCACCGATTTTTTTCCCTTGACTTGATCTGTGTCACCTAGAAGCTCATTAGCTTCAGTGATCTCCACAATTTGATGTTTACGTAATGCTGCAAACTTGTTGTGGTCATTTAAACAGTCCTGACAAACATATGTTTTACAGTCCACACAATATATGATGGCCACTGTTGTCCTCTCTGCTTCAGAGCATGGAGAACAGTTTATTAACTTTTCAGACCCAGTGATCCCAGGTGTTGTTACCTCATTCCCTGCCATATCTCTACTGACAGTTGCTACAAACAGAGCAATGTTTTATAAAATAAACTTAACAATTGTAACATACTTTTCTTTACAAATATAATCAATACTTAACCACATAATTAAAAATGACACAATAGAATCTTTCAAGTTTATCTGTTATTATAACGTCTTCATGTATCAACAAAAAATGTTTAAAGTAAAATCCATTAAAAAATGTAGAGAATGACAAAATTGCTTTATTTTTATTCTCCCAGTATATTTTATTCTTAATAATTATTTAATGTTTATTTTTGCCCATTTTTCATTTGTTAATGAGGAAGGTTGTTGAAAAACATTGACTGTTACAGTCAAAACATAAGAAAGTTTAACTTATAGTTTTGACTGTCGAGTGGTAAATTTGCAGTTTATTGTATCAGATGACTACCAACCCGAATACTAAAATATTGTATGCAGGCATCTTTTTAGGAAAGCTGCAATGTGGACAAATAACTTTAATATAATGCCAGTGTGACATAGTTAGCCTGTCATAAAATAATTTTCATTTAATCATTAATTTTAAGAGATACATTAAGTGATTATGTTTAAATATGAGAAGTGTTGTGAATTTTAAGTTTTAAGTACATGAAGAGTGATCCGGCATACCGGACATCACTAAAGTTTGACATTAACGACATCATAAGTGTAGTGTCTTTTACGGAACTTCTTACTCCTTCTCAAAGTACATTCCGCGTGTTCCACACATTGTTGATGCTGATGCATCCATTGTTTATAAATATCTTTGTACCAGTTTGAGGCATACTGCCTAGTTATAGTCTGGGTGGCGGTAAAAGAGCTTGTGACAAGAGGGGAGGTTCTGTCCTTACAACTGTGAATTAATTACTGGAAAAATTGCGAAGTCGAAAGGAGCGAGATCTGGCGAGTAAGGTGGGTGGGCATCTCTACCGAAACTTAACATGGCTACTTCTAGGTATGTAGCTGCGTCTGTATGGGAGGATGCGTTATCCATATGTTGGATGAAATGTTCGAGTGGCACACCGGGTCGCTTCTTCTCAAGAGCATGTATGAGATCACGTCTGAGCACCTGCAGAATGATAGATTCATTTTTTATTCATTAAGTAAAATGCATTTTACATCAGCCATGATTTGTGAGATTTTAATTTATATGTATTTTATGTGTTTTAAATATTCTATTAATTAATTTACTTTTCTTCTGAATATAAAATTATGTAAGGAAGATTTACGCATTTTGTTAGACATGTTATTTTAAATTAAATTTTAAGACATGATAAAATACCCCGAATTTATCATAAATGTAATGTTATATAATTTTAATTCATTAAATTAACAAACCTTGCAAGCATATTTGGCGTTAACAGTGGGTATTCTTCGGGACCGCATATTGAAGGATCATTCTGTGTATATCTGCAAACATGATAAACATTTTATTTGCCCCCGCTTTTCGACACACATGCCTTCTTTGGTGGTGGTGAAGTGCTCCTCTTCCTAACTGCTGACTGTGACTTGGTTTCTTAATCATAAAACCACAGCCAGGTTTCGTCTGTTGTTATGATGTAGCCTAGCAAGTCATCACCCTCTCCATTAACCTGGCGCAGAAATTCCCCAGAATCTTGCACTCGGCGAGCTTTTTCATGGTCGTAAGGGACACAGCGTGCGTGTACCTGCAATAAATTATGATATGTTTCATAATTTAGTTTTGCTGAATGATAATGAATAAAAATGTATAATACATAAGGGAAAATAAAAGAATATTAACATGCACCTAAGGCGAAATTATTATATAATTCAAACAGATATCACGCAATCCCGATATTGAACTTGAATGTAGCTGGTAAACTGTTAACAAAATGCTAACATAAGAACATTGATAGCAATGAAAATTAAATTTTGTTTTTAACAATTTCAGTCTAAAAATATAATCTACTATTGTACTAACCTTTCTCATTTTCAAATCCTTAGTTTAAATTGACTGCACTGTCCCATAGCTGATGCCAAACATTGCTGATAAAGCCTGCACAGTCAATTGCCTGTCTTTTTCTAATGTCATGGCGATTTATGTCACCAATGACCCTGTAATTTTCTTTTTTTCCCTCTTTCTTCCTTGTCCGATATCTCAGTCTTACCATCTCTGAATCTTTTATGCCAGTCGAAAACAAGTGTGTGACTTACTGAGGCTTTTCCCTTGATATCCAATATCCTTTTGTACGTTTTAGATGGTGTTTAGCTTCCTCTTGGCAAACTTTTATTATTGCTTGTATTTCAAGTCGTTCTAATGACCCCATTTTGATAAAAAATCTTATTGCCACAAGTGATTTTAAATTTGTGACTACAACGGCAAATGCTGTCATTTTTTCTGTCAACGTCACAGACATGACGCATGGCGTTTAAGTGAATTTTTAAATCTAAATATGCCATATTGTAAAATATATGGATTATAAAATGCCTGCCATTAGCGCAAATTTACGCACTGCGCCGGGTATGTGTTACAATGGTTGTTATTTTTGTTATCAAAATATATATGGTATCAGTTTATAGATTTTGCTTTCCAATTAATTGTGATATATAACAATGATTGATAGGTTGAAAATTGTTCAACTGACAGCCACAGTTCGGTTTATTTTTGATCATCCCTTGTATAAGCCTTTTTAGTTATCCCCCTTTTCTCCAGTAACGGCTTTTGTAATTTACTGATAAACAGCAACAGCAAGAAATTTTGTCATTAAATTGTTACCTTTCATGAGGCAAAGTTTTCATTTGATTTTATGCCACAGCAGCATGGCATATAGCGATTCACCTGTGTGTATGTGTGTGTGTTTGTGTGTTATATAGATTATAAAGTGAACTTAAAAAATCTTCTTGTGAAAAACCACCAGTCCAATTACAACCAAACTTGGCAGGATTGATCCTTGGGTGAAGGGCTTCCAAAGTTGTTCAAAGAATTTCATTCCATGCAGAAATCTGGTTGCCATGGCAACCAAAAGGAATTATAAGAATAAATTTAAAAAATCTTCTTGTAAAGACCCAAAAGGCTTAGAGCTTAGATATTTTGCATAAGGCATTGTCTGGTAGACCTCTACCAAGATTGTTCAAATTATAGCCCTGGGGTCAAAATCGGCCCCGCCCCAGGGGTCATTGGTTTTCCTTATATGTATATAGTAAAAACTTTAAAAAAAAATTCTTCTAGCAATTGACAGATGCTAGAGGTTAGATATTTTGCATGAAACATTGTGTAGTGAACCTCTAGCAAGACTGTTCAAATTATAGCCCTTGGGTCAAAATTGCCCCCGCCCCGGGGGTCATAGATTTTCAATATATACATACAGTAAAAAATCAAAAAAATCTTATTGTCTGAAGGTACAAGGCTTAGAGCTTTAATATTTGTTAAATGATATCATTTATAGGTACTCTACCAAAGTTGTTCAAATTTTGCCTCTAGTGTCAAAATTAGCCCAACCCCGGGGGCCATAGGTTTTCCTTATATGTATATAGTAAAAACTTAAATAATTATCTTCTCTAAATTTACAAAGGCTAGAGTTAAGATATTTTGCATGAAACATTGTGAAGTGAACCTCTACCAAGATTGTTCAATTTATAGCCCTGGGGTTAAAATTGGTTCCGCCCCGGGGGTCATTGATTTTCATTATGCACATAAAAAAAAAATTTTTTTGTCTGAAGGTACAAGGCATAGAGCTTTGATGTTTGCATTATAATATCATCTATAGGTCCTCTACCAAAGCTGTTCAAATTTTTTTCCCTGGTGTCAAAATTGGCCCTGCCAGGGGGCAGTGATTCTCATTATGTACACATAGTATAAACAGAAAATAAAACAAATGTTTTCTGAATGGGGGAAAGCTACAGCTTAGATATTTGATTTGAAATGTTGTTTGCTGGACCTGTATCAAGATTGTTTTGAATTAAACCCTTGTGTTAAAATTTTGCCTTGTCCAAGGGGACAGTGACCTACTTTCTTGTCCTTTGATGTACAGCAATGAAATTTTGACCATGTGCATAAGGCCCATGGTTTTAGTTGTAGAATTGAACTTTGATATCAGGTGACCTAGATTTTGATGATGTGACGTACTTGTCCTTTGATGTATAGCTATGAAATGCACAGATTAAGATGTAAAGTGAACTTTGATATCAGCTAACCTAGATTTTGACAAAATGTCTGACTGTGTTGTCTCTTGATGTAGTCATGAAATTTTGGCTGTGTGAAATATGACCTTCACCACTAAAGTCACTAGACTCAAGTGCATTGATATATTCCTACTCTGATCTTTTATTGGATTAACAATAGATTTAATCACTAATCTGATAATAAGAATTAGATAGGTCAGGGATCTATGCATTATGACAATCTTCAATTGTATAGAAACAAAAAAAATCTGTTCCTACACTACTATTTAGTGTTATATTTATGCGGTGGCATAGCATTTTTCTCAAATGCAATCTTGTTTAAATCATTAATAGGCTAGTGTATACAATACTTGAAAAAACATACTATAGATTTTTTTTATTAAATAGATCTCAAAATATTATATATGATATAGTGGCATCATAAAAATAACATACATGTAATACTATATTTTGTAACAAAATTGTATAATTCATGTTTTGCACTGATACAATGAAACAACCACTATAGCCTGGTGAATGCATGTCTGTAAAGTGTTTGACAGAGATTTTACCATATTATGTTTTTGTCTGAATGCAAATGTCTGGGATTTCTTACAATGTTTTTGCATCTTTTCAGTACCTATTTTTGTTTATTCTTTTAGAAGATATAGTATCCTTGAGTCCATTCGGTATTCTTTGATCTGACATGACTCTCCTGCAACAATAAGTGTAGAATTCTGCTTGTCGAAAAGTAATGCTTGCACAGGAAATATTTCTTCTAATTGAAGTGTTTTTAGCTGTGTCTCATGTAATAATTTCAAAGACCTTAATCCAAATATTGCCGTCTCTGCAAATATGATCCTCCCTGCAGACAACATACATAGACACGAGTATCTTGCATCATTACACCCAAAGCATTTATTGGTTGCCTTTTGTTTCATACTTGTCTTACTAAATTTATATATTTTAGTATCTGAAGCAATTACATCAAAAGTATCTAAACTGATAAGTATCTTCAATGGCTCACAAAATTTTTGACTTGCAAATTCCACATTTTTACATATTGATAAATATTGACCTTTTTTATTGTAGACAATTACACAATATCTATGATTGCACCTTAATCTGGAGGTTTTCATTTCACAACAAAAATACAGTAAATTTTCTGTAGGGTCAGAATCAATCTTGGTGCATTTTCCTTCTTCTATAGTGAATGATGACTCTAAAGTCATGTTTTCATCAATGTTTACAAACTGAACCAGGTTTTTTCTCCCTAGTACAATCATGGCAACCTCATGTGGTTTTGTTACACACATACATTCTGGGGTATCATTTAAATCAATATAATCTTTCACCTCCAAATTATCTCTCAGTCGTTTAAGCTTAGAATTATTGGCATCTGTTATTACCACAGTACTGTCAGGCAGTTGACATATTTCATTAATACTACACTTGTTCCTGTCACTTCTGCATTTACTAGAAACAGATTGCTTGAGTTGTAGACAAAATTCAGGACTTTCCTTTGTTTCTTCAACAACTTCCCCAAATGCTGTGATTTCTTGAGGTATGACATCATCAATGAACTTGTAAAAAAGAGAAGTCTGCAGCCAATTGCCAGAAAGATCTGTCACAATTTTCTGCAACTCTTCCAAAGTTGCCTGGTAGTTCTTCTTTGATATGAAAGTCTCCACTTCATTCATGCCATCTCTGTTAATGTGATTTAAGCTCTTTTTCAAACCTGATATAACCAAGTCTAGTTCTTTAATATCAGCCTTGACTGCATCTTCTTGTTTTGCATGAGCTGCTATGATATTTTTTCTCGATGAATTACCTAGAACTCTTATCTTTTGTATTAACCACAATTCATATGCATCAATATTACCCAAGATGTGCTTCTTTTCCTCTATCATATCTTTTAAGTTTTGATTTCGATATATTTTTTCCTGTGTAGCAGATTTTCTCAGCTTCTCCAAGGAAGATTTTAGATTGCAAAATTCTTGACTTTCTTTAATTCCCTCAGCAACTGTTCCTATTCCAGTTATTTCTTTGCATAACCTATATAATGTGATAAAGTAGTATATTATAGTCTTACTGATTATCTGCAGACATTTTCACAAAAAATCTTACAATTAATCTTAAGTTTTTGACTTACGATAATCATAAGTTAATTCTTAAGTCATTTTCATAAAGCCATTCGTAGGTTAAAATTTTATCTTAAGATAAAAAATTCACTTACGATAAATCTGACAATAAAAACATCCCTAACAATGTTCATTTGATATTGATGTGCATGGTATATATTTGATTCCGGTTTTAAAATCAAGTAATAAAGAGCTTGAAATATGTATTGAATACAATCAAGTTACAATAAGAAGAAAAAATGAGTCAAACTGATATAATTTCTTTCTTGATTTCAAATAAAAATATATGGGCCTCAGTGATTTATAAACAGTCTGCTACGTTATTGCTAAGGTATAAATAAATAAAAAGGTGCCATTAGTACATGCGTGGAATGAAATCAAACTCACAAAATTGTACACATTATTAGTTTTCAATAATTATATATATAGTTTATAACTATTTATATAATAATAATACTAATATACATTTAAACTATTCATAACCCTCTCAACCATGGCGTCATCAAGTTATGTCGTCACAAATGTTTATGTTGAAAAATAGTTATTTATAACATACTGTTTGCTTACTATATATTTGCCCTTCCATTTTTGTTTATTTTTATTCTGTTTAGATAAAATATACATGATATTTTCTCTTAAGAGAAAAAAATTACATATACGAACTCCGAACACCTATCGTAAAGTTACGACAGATTTTGCACTTAAGATTTTCTTAAGATATTTTGTGAAAAGGAAATTTTTGTAAGATTTCTCTTACGATAAAAATTTGTCGTAAGCTTTTTTGTGTATTTCATGAATATATCATTCGTATACCCTAAAAATTTTTTGCTCTTTTTGCATAAAATAGTAAAAGCAACATGCCTCCAGTTTCATGCTAATTTTCATGAAAATTTTGTAAAATGCATTTCAAAGTAAAATATATTGATGTGAACAAAGACAGTTATTTACAAATTGCAAACAACACTAACAGTCCATGTAAGTTACCACAAACGGTCAATACAATGTATTGCAAAAATAGCCCCTACTGTGTTAGTAACTTTGTAGAAATATTGTTATAAATCCTGCAAAATCAGTCATTAATGGCACATAACATGTGAATGATTACTTGAATCTTGAATTATTTTACTCTTCTTAAAAATCAAGTAAGTTTGATTTTCTTGAAACATTTTGGCTCAACTGGAGGCATGCAGTTTTAAACTGGATTCATGCTGGCTCTGTGACCGTGACAATGGTTAAGGTCATTGACAGATTTTTATGCTCCCCGAAGGGAGAGCATATAAATGCCACCTTGTCCATCTGTCCGCACTCACAGGACAGTAATTATGTGGCTAGAGGGACAATAGGTAACTGTTCTGTCTCTTTGATTTCATTCATTCTGTAATGCTTTTATGTGGCTATTTTCTAAAGAACAATAGAGAGAACAATAAAGTAGCCACATTATTACTCTCCTGTTAGAACGTCTATCAGTCTGTCCGTCCGTTGTCTTGTCCGGAGTATAACTTGAAACCCTTGGAGATAATTTGTTTAAACTTCATGCTGTGGTAGAGGGCATTGAGGGGGAGTGCAGTGTCATAGAACCATGACTCTATTTTGCCTGGTTTTTGAATTATCTCCTCTTTTAGAAAAATCTTGTCTGGGATATAACTTTTAAACTATAAGAGATATCAACATGAAACTTTGTAGGTAAATAGATCTCGATGGGTAGATGTGAAGTGCACAAGAACCATTACTTTTTTTGCCTAATTTTGGAGTTATTGCCCTTTGTAAATTTTAACAATTTAAACTTTGTCTGGGACAGAACTCTAAAACTGCAAGAGATATCAACATGAAACATTGTAGGTAGATATATCTCATTTAGTAAAAGTACAGTGCAAAAAAAACATAACTCTCTTAAGCCTCATTTTTGAATTACCTCCCCTTTAAGAATAATCTTGTCCAGGACATAGCAGTAAAACTATAAAAGATATCAACATGAAACTTTGTAGGTAGATATATCTCTATGGGTAGATATGCAGTGCACAAGAATCATAACTCTGCCTTGTCTAATTTAGGAATAATTGCCCTTTATTTTTACTTTTTGAACTTTGTCTGGGATATTACTCTATAATTATAAGAGATATCAACATGAAACTTTGTTGGTAGATAGATCTCATTGAGTAAAAGTGCAGTACAAAAAAACATAACTCTGTTTTGCCTAATTTTTTAATTATCTCCCCTTATAAAAAAAAACATTGTCTGGGAAATTACTCTAAAACTATAAAAGATATCAACATGAAACCTTGTAGGTAGATAGCTCTCAATGGGTAGATGTGCACTGCTCAAGAAGTTGAACTCCCCCTTGCCAAATTTTGTACTTATTGCCCTTTGTTCATTTTTACATTTTGAACTTTGTCTCAGAAACCATAAGAGGTATCAAGATGAAACTTTGAAGGTTGCTAGATTGCATTGATTAAAAGTGCAGTGCAAAGAAAAGTTACTCTGCCTTGGCTAATTTTGGACTTATTGCAACTTTTTCCAGGGACATAATTCTGAAACTACAAGAGATGTACTTTCCTGTGTCCAAAACCTATTTAGGGAGCATCACCCGGCTCAAACTGGGCTCTTGGTTCTGTTCTTCAACTTGGGCACAACAACCTTTTTGTAAACACATATAAGTACATGTAGATCAAACTTGACTTGACCTTTACATTATTTCACCTCACAGGTAAAATTACATATTTTGTGAATTAATAGACAACTGTACAAAAGGTCAATGTCATTTATTTTATTATGCTCCCCGAAACATTTCGGGGGAGCATATAGTAGTCGGGTTGTCTGTCCGTCTGTCAGTCCGTCCGTACGTACGTCCCGAATTTGTGTCCGGCCCATAACTTTGTTATTTGAAGTTGGATTTTAAAACTATTTCACAGAAATGATCACCATATTGAGACGATGTGTCGCGCGCAAATTGCTACCTTGAAGGTCAAGGTCACAGCATGACCTTGTAGCAAAATCGTGTCCGGCCAAAAACTTTGTTATTTTGAGTCAGATTTTAAAACTATTTCACAGAAATGACCACCATGTTGAATTGACGTGTCAAATGCGATAATTGGGTCGCTACCTTGAAGGTCAAGGTCACATCATGACCTTGCAGCAAAATCGTGTCCTGCCCATAACTTCATTATTTGAAGTCTGATTTTACAACTATTTCACAGAAATGATCACCATATTGAGACAATGTGTCGTGCACAACATTTGGGTTGTTTTTACACTTTGAACTTTGTCTGTGACATAACTCTGACACTACAAGAGGTATACCTTCCTGTGTCCAAAACCTATTCGGGGAGCATCACCCGGTTCAACCGGCTCTTGTTCTGTAAGGTCTTAAGTTTTTGTGGCTAAAAGAGCAACAGGGAGAACAAAAGTATAGCCAAATGTTAGTTTGTTTGTCTGTCAGTGTCAGTCTGCACTACCAAATAGGGATAGGGTGCTATCTTACTGTAAAAAGAACAAAGTTTTTTCAATAACAATAGAGGCCCTAACAAGTCCATCCGTCTGTCTGTCAGTCAGTGGGTACTCAAAAACAACTGGTGGAATTTCATGTAAAATTTGTGCATATTGTCAGATTTTTTCCTGTTGAATGAATTTTGTCAAGAGTTGTGGCCCTTTAATTATTTCACCCCTGCACAACAAAGTTGTAAGAGGGTATACTCAAATCATCTTGAGCCCATCCGGCCGTCCGTCTGTTTTTCTTGTACGCCCACTAATTTAAGATTCCTTTGGCCCACAGTCTTCATATTTGGCAATGAGGTAAGACATGATTAGTAGATAACCTCTATTGATTTTTAAGGTTACTGTGGCAAAGGTCAAAGTCATAGGGGCCTTGACTTAAAATAAGCTTTCCTGCCCTTTAACTTAAGATTCCTTTGACTCACAGTCTTTCTATTTGTCATTGAGGTTAGTCATGATTAGTAGATGACCTCTATTGATTTTAAGGTTACTGGGTCAAAGGTCACAGGGGCCTTGACTAAAAAAAAAGCTTGTCCATCCATTAACTTTAGATACCTCTGACCCAAAGTCCTCATATTTGGCATGGAGGTTAGTCATAATTAGAAAATGACCCCTTTTGATTTTGAGGTCATTGGGTTAAAGGTCATGGTTACAGGGGCCTTGATGAAATAAAAGCTTGTCTGCTCAATAACTTAAAACTCTTACGACCCACAGTCTTAATATTTGGCATGGAGGTTAGTCATGATTAGTAGATGACCCCTATTGATTTTGAGGTCAATGGGTCAAAGGTCAAGGTTACAGGGGCCTTAACTAGAAAAGCTTGTCTGCCCATTAACTTAAGAATACTTTAACCCACAGTCTTCATAATTGGCATGGAGGTTGATCATGACCATTAGATGACCCTTAATTAACGATTTTGAGGTGCTAAAAATGGATTTCTATTTTATTATTATTATTATTATTATTCAGCCTTCCTATTATTTTGCCAAGGTCTCATTTTTACAAGGAACATATCTAAGGCGGTCCTTTAAGTTAAGATTGGGGTCACTGGGCTCAAGGTCAAGGTCTTTCATTTATATACATTTGATAAAAGTAGGGTATGTTGAATATTTTTCACCTCTTCACAAGTCATAGCAATGACTTGCCATCTATTTTTACACAATTACAAAAAGCCATGACTCTGTCAAGTTATATAACTTAACAATTACTTTAGCAATTTTTCTGTCTATAAATGAGTGAATGGGTAAAAGCCTTTTCTGAAAAATTGTTAGACTACTGGCAAGAATCTGAGAAAGGGGAACAAACCCATTACTCGGCTAAAAAACACTGAACTTACAGTAAGTACTTTTAAATATACCAGAATCTAATGACACACTGATTTGAAGTGAAAGATCTCATTTAACTAATTTCTTCGAAATTTTTTTGATTTTTATTGGAGAAATTGTGGAAATGGCCACCCACAATTTCTCCAATAAAAATCACGAAAATTTCGAAGAAATTTGTTAAATGAGATCTTTCACTTCAAATCTGCACCCAAGAATGATCCCTGCTTGTGTTGTGTGTAGCCCAAAAATATTTTACCTAGAGTGAGTAGATTTTCAAAATAGTGTGGGGGCAACCATATTCTATGGACACATTTCTACAGATGTGTCTGATTTGATAAAAATCTGGACAAAATGTTATTATACCCCCGCACAACAAAGTTGTAAGGGGGGTATACTGGAATCAGCTTGTCCGTCCGGCTGTCCGTCCGTCTGGCCGTCCGTCCGTCGGTTTTTTCTTGTCCGCCCAATAACTTAAGATTCCTTTGACCTTTAGTCTTCATATTTGGCATGGAGGTTAGTCATGATTAGTAGATGACCCCTATTGATTTTGAGGTCACTAGGTCAAAGGTCAAGGTCACAGGGGCCTTGACTACAAAAAGCTTGTCCGCCCAATAACTTAAGATTCCTTTGACCTACAGTCGTCATATTTGGCATGAAGGTTAGTCATGATAAGTAGATGACCCCTATTGATTTTGAGGTCACTAGGTCAAATGTCAAGGTCACAGGGGCCTTGACTTCAAAAAGCTTGTCCGCCCAATAACTTAAGATTCCTTTGACCTACAGTCTTCATATTTGGCATGGAGGTTAGTCATGATTAGTAGATGACCCCTATTGATTTTGAGGTCACTAGGTCAAAGGTCAAGGTCACAGGGGCCTTGACTTCAAAAAGCTTGTCCGCCCAATAACTTAAGATTCCTTTGACCCACAGTCTTCATATTTGGCATGGAGGTAAGTCATGATTAGTACATGACCCTATTGATTTTGAGGTCACCAGGTCAAAGGTCAAGGTCACAGGGGCCTTGACTTCAAAAAGCTTGTCCGCCCAATAACTTAAGATTCCTTTGACCCAAAGTCTTCATATTTGGCATGGAGGCTAGTCATGAGAAGTAGATGACCCCTATTGACTTTGAGGTCACCAGGTCAAAGGTCAAGGTCACAGGGGCCTTGACTTCAAAAAGCTTGTCCGCTCAATAACTTAAGATTCCTTTGACCCACAGTCTTCATATTTGGCATGGAGGTTAGTCATGATTAGTAGATGATCCCTATTGACTTTGAGGTCACCGTGTCAAGGTGACAGGGGCCTTGACTTCAAAAAGCTTGTCCGCCCTATAACTTAAGATTCCTTTGACCCACAGTCTTTATATTTGGCATGGAGGTAAGTCATGATTAGTAGATGACCCCTATTGATTTTGAGGTCACCAGGTCAAAGGTCAAGGTCACAGGGGCCTTGACTTCAAAAAGCTTGTCCGCCCAATAACTTAAGATTCCTTTGACCCACAGTCTTTATATTTGGCATGGAGGTTAGTCATGATTAGTAGATGACCCCTATTGATTTTGAGGTCACCAGGTCAAAGGTCAAGGTCACAGGGACTTTGACTTTAAAAAGTTTGTCTGCCCAATAACTTTAGATTACTTTGACCCACAGTCTTCATATTTGGCATGGATGTTGATCATAATTAGTAGATGACCCCTTTTGATTTTGAGGTCACTGGATCAAAGGTCAAGGTCATAGGGACTTTGACTTCAAAAAGTTTGTCCACCCCTTAAGATTCCTTTGACCCACAGTCTTTATATTTGGCATGGATGTTGATCATGACTACAAGGTGACCCCTATTGATTTTGAGGTCACTGGGTCAAAGGTCAAGGTCACAGGGACCTTGACAAAAAAAAGAAGCTTTTCTTCTCAATTGCTAAAGAAGAGTCCTGTCCGCTATGTATTGATTTTGACATTTTCACATTTGAAGCATGTAGAATACATAACTTAGCAATGCACTGGCTTAGTAACCTCAGATTTGGCAGGGAGGTTGTCCTTGAGCTCTAAATGGCCACTGTTGATTCTGACAAAGTGGTATGCGGGGGTATTCACGCCATTATAGTGGCAGTTCTAGTTTTCATAGAATTGGCCTAATTTTTGTTAGTATTGAATGAATTTGAATAACAATACTTTGGACAAAACCTTCATGTGATGTGACAAAATTATGACTGTGACCGTAAATTATCCAGAGCCCATAAGGAAAAAAAATGATATGACATTTATTTGAATATGTTTCATTGGACCCAATTAAGGACCAAACTTTCAAATTAAGATATGCAAAATATGACCTTGACCTTTAAAAGACCTTCTGGGTATGTTTTGCTCGATAGTAAAAAAGTCAGGTTTTGCCTCTGTTTGTGTTTCTTGTATTAGGAATAACTGCTGTTTGCAAAGGGTATATAATTATATACACAGCATACTTAACGCTCCACTTCAAAATTGTGATGAACTGAAAAAGAGCGAATGGCATTTCTGAGATAGTGTGAAAGGCTGCTCTAAATGCCTAACTTTAAGTATTGATTATATTTTTGTTTTTTATTTCACTTATTATGGTCTTTTTTAAAATCAATCAATGTAGTTCTGTAAAGTATTGTTGAAGGCATCCAATGATCTAAGCTGTTGAACCAGGGAAAAAGTTTTCCCTAAACAAAGTGAACAATGATTTGTACAAATATTGACAATGCAACCATGAAAACACTGCACTGTGGATTTTTGAAAAGTCTGTCCATCGTTCAGTCTGTCTGTTAAAAGATTTTGTGTCTGTACACTGACTTTGTTAAACATAATGAGAGTTTATGCAGAACACAGGTTTTACTTTTCTCAGGTCAAGATCAAGGTCACATTTAGTGATTTTGTATGAATTTAAAAATTTCGCTTCATTAATATGTATCAGAAGAACATCTGAGACTTATTGTGTGCCCAGGACATGTAGCATCAATTTGTAGATTCCTACAAAAGTTATGTTGATCATGACCCTCAGGTCAGAATTTGCCTTGCCCTGGGAGCCACTTGTTTTTATAATATAGAGGAAAGTATATTAAAACACATCTATTTGTGGATAAATTTTATGCCTGAACATGTATATTTGGCATAAAGCTTTGACTAGTAGACCTCTATAAACATTTATGAATCATGCACCAAGTGTATAAATCATAAGTATCATAAGGATAATTAAGATAAAACATTTTCAGAAATGATTGGGTCTCATTATTTTTTGATCATCAAACAAATTTACATTTGGTTGTATATTGCCCCACCTTTGCGTATATTGCCCCATCTTTGCGGTGCTCTTCAAGGGTTATGCCCTGTTGTTTATGTAATATTTAAAATCTGTGTTTGTCTTAATCATAATATTTATCAAACAGAGAAAATTAACAAACCTGTGTTTAATTGTCACGCAAACACTGCAACACACTTCATCATGGTCTTTGCAATATCTGTCAACGTATTGTCCATAATGACTTCCACATTCCACTGATTTTTTTCCCTGGACTTGATCTGTGTCACCTGGCAGCTCATTAACTTCTGTGATCTTCACAATCTGATGTTTACGTAATGCTGCAAACTTGTTGTGGTCATTTAAACAGTTCTGACATACATATGTTGTACAGTCAACACAATATTTGATGGCCATAGTTGTCCTCTCTGCTTCAGAGCATGGTGTACAGTTAATTATCTTTGCAGACCCAATAGTCTGACATGTTGTTACCTCTTTCCCTGCCATATCTCTACTGACAGTTGCTACAAACAGAAAATGAACTTAATTTCATGATTTTAACTTCATTGTCTTTACAAACGTAATCAATATTTAACCACATAATGAAAAATGACACCATTGAACGTTTCAAGTGTATCTGCGATTAACCTCTTAATGTATAAACAATAAATGTTTAAAGCCCCATGTTATAAAAAAAACAACTTGATATATGTTCAATTTGTTAGTCTCATTTAGAGTGAAATAATGTTTGTTTCCCAAACTGTGACTTAGAAACTAGATATTTGCAAGCGATCATTGACCTACAAATGACAGAGGAGATAGTTTGTAACTCTGTTGCAAAATCTTTTCTGTTTTAAACTATATGTACAGACAAACCTGTGTTAAAGAAAAACAGTTACTATTCATTGGTATAATTGAATAAAGTAACCTCCAAATACAGACCACTTGTCTATTTGTCTCTCCCTTTGTTGGCCTCTGTTCACAGGTTTAACTGTATTTATATATATTTCCAGTACTGTTGATGATGAGGATGAATTATTATATGGAGATGAAGAAACGTCCAACATGGATACATCTGCTAATATCAGTATGAAAGAGGAAACAAAATCTAGGTAATGTTTACTACTTTAAGTACTATAATATTATACTTTGAATTTGGAATTATCCAATAGTAAATGTAATAGTCTACTGATAAGTGTAAGCAGTTGTGTTTTTGAGAAAGGAACTTTTCATTCATTCAGCAAGTTAGTACTGGTTGGTTCAATAGTTTGTCTATAGGCTGAGAGCTTACTACACAATCAAACTAAAACAAATTTTGTATAAACTAAATCTTAAATTATAAATAATGCATTCAGTGATTATACAAAATTGATAACAAATCTTTGTTACATAAATTTTAAAGGACAAAAATTATTGGTAATGTTTTCAGATAGAATCTTGAGACTCTCAGGACTGAATTTAAAACAATGGAGTATGGTTCACTGCCAAGTATATCTACATATATAGCTATATTATCACTTGGTATAAAATCTTGAATAACTTTAAACCTGACCCTGCTAAATTTGTGAAATGGACTTGTCCTTATACGGAATTTGGAACAGTCCATTTGAGGTATAAAGGATTTCAAATTATTGAGAAGCTGGCAGTATAAAAACTAGTCCTAGTACACACATGAGCAGACTACCCTTGTTATATTTTGGTGCCACAGGTTATATCTTTTTGGTTAAAGTTGCTTAAAATATTGATTGTTTATTTTATATGATAGCAAAAAGTCTCGGAAGAAGGAATTGAAGATGTCATATTGGGTAGCTGTTGCACGAGAAAATGGATCTTTAGAAGTATGTATTGTTAAAATAGTAACGAGATAGGATTTTAAATTAAGTATGATAGGATCAGCCATGTATAAACAAACTTGAAATCAATATTTCATGACAGTTTCTTTTCCTAGGCAGTTTACTTTTCTTTTCCTAAGCATTTTTTTCCAGATTAAAATGAATCCAAACAAACAAACAATTCTCCATTCATTTGAATTAAAATATGGCAAACAATACATAAAATTAAATATGAATAAAAAATTATATATCCAGTGAAAAATGATAATGTACATGACTTTGTCAAAATCTAGATGACACCTCTCAAGAGACTGTTATGTCTTTTGTGGAAGAGACTGTTATGTCTTTTGTTTAAAAGATTGTTATGTCTTTTGTGGAAGAGACTGTTATGTCTTTTGTGTAAAAGATTGTTATGTCTTTTGTGGAAGAGACTGTTATGTCTTTTGTGTAAAAGATTGTTATACATGTCTTTGTGGAAGAGACTGTTATGTCTTTTGTGTAGAAGATTGTTATGTATTTTGAGTAAAAGATTGTTATGTCTTTTGTGGAAGAGACTGTTATGTCTTTTGTGTAGAAGATTGTTATGTCTTTTGTGGAAGAGACTGTTATGTCTTTTGTGTAGAAGATTGTTATGTCTTTTGTTTAAAAGATTGTTATGTCTTTTGTGGAAGAGACTGTTATGTCTTTTGTGTAAAAGATTGTTATGTCTTTTGTGGAAGAGACTTATGTCTTTTGTGTAAAAGATTGTTATGTCTTTTGTGGAAGAGACTGTTATGTCTTTTGTGTAAAAGATTGTTATGTCTTTTGTGGAATAGACTGTTATGTCTTTTGTGTAAAAGATTGTTATGTCTTTTGTGAAAGAGACTGTTATGTCTTTTGTGTAAAAGATTGTTATGTCTTTTGTGGAAGAGACTGTTATGTCTTTTGTGTAAAAGATTGTTATGTCTTTTGTGGAAGAGACTGTTATGTCTTTTGTGTAGAAGATTGTTATGTATTTTGAGTTAAAGATTGTTATGTCTTTATAGTATCATCAGTTTATATCTCAGTAAAAATAGTTATAGAAATTTTAACACCTTGACAAAGTATTTTTTTATTCACAAGAAGTCATCACAAATAATAAAATATTTCAGATATTGAGTTTACCAGACTTTAAGATAGCATACTATGTGAAGACATTCCCTATTGGCCAGAAAGTATTGGTTGACACAGGAAGTTTAAAAGAAATAAGTGCCAGCAAATCTGGGTGAGATTTCATCTTATTCGATAACATTTTTTATAAATTATATATAATTATAAAGTTACTAGGCAACATAAATAAAAACAATAATCTTTGTTTAAAACTAAAATTTAGCAGCAGCTGTGTATGTCGGATATATAAAATATTCTCAGTTGTTGTATGAAATTTTATGAATTTTTTTATGAAAGTTATAATGCACATAATTATATAATATTATGTGTATCTACTTTCAGGTCTGGGTTGAGTCAAGACAAGACAGTTACTGACAGCATGTATAATATACATGAGGTGTTACTTGTTGGATTAGGACAGCGGAAATCTAGACCATACCTGCTGGTAAGATGATAAATGTATTTTATTTTAGAGAATAATTGTTGGTTGTGTAGTTATCAGTCCATGTATGTAGAGAAGCATGATTTGTAAACAACATTATTAGGGGCATCAGTGGGCAAGTGGTTAAGGTTGTTGACTTCAAACCACTTGTCTCTCATTGCTGTAGATTTAAATCCTGCCAGGACTTTGTATTCTTTTATGTGAGGAAGCTAGCCAGCTAGCAGATGGAACATCAGTGGTTCTACTGAGGCACCCCCTCATGCCTTAAATAGTGTACGGAGGGTCTTCCTCTACGAGTTTAGCTAGAAAATGGCCATATGATCTCTACAGTGTTGGTGCAATGTAAAACCCAACAACAACAACAAAAAAAACCCCAAAAAACCAATGTTGTCATTAATGACATAAAAGAGGGATTCACAACATTCAAGTTCATTTAAGAAGTTCCTTACCATGCTCTTAAATGGACCTGTTCATCTGGCAATATGGACTAAACCATTTATCATGATATGCCAGCTTAAGTTGATCTGCACTGGTCACATGGGTGATATGGACTTAATCATTTATCATAATGTGCCAGTTAACCTTGATCTGCACTGGTCACATGGGCAATATGGACTAAATCATTTATCATGATATGCCAGCTTAAGTTGATCTGCACTGGTCACATGGGCAATATGGACTTAATCATTTGTCATAATGTGCCAGTTAACCTTGATCTGCACTGGTCACATGGGCAATATGGACTTACTCATTTATCATAATGTGCCATTTAACCTTGATCTGCACTGGTCACATGGGCAATATGGACTTAATCATTTATCATAATGTGCCAGTTAACCTTGATCTGCACTGGTCACATGGGCAATATGGACTTAATCATTTATCATAATGTGCCAGTTAACCTTGATCTGCACTGGTCACATGGGCAATATGGACTAAATCATTTATCATAATGTGCCAGTTAACATTGATCTGCACTGGTTACATGGGCAATATGGACTTAATCATTTATCATGATATGCCAGCTTAAATTGATCTGCACTGGTCACATGGGCAATATGGACTAAATCATTTATCATGATATGCCAGCTTAAGTTGATCTGCACTGGTCACATGGGCAATATGGACTTAATCATTTATCATAATGTGCCAGTTAACCTTGATCTGCACTGGTCACATGGGCAATATGGACTTAATCATTTATCATAATGTGCCAGTTAACATTGATCTGCACTGGTTACATGGGCAGTATGGACTTAATCATTTATCATCTTGGTCTGCACTGGTCACATGGGTAGATTCAGTTGCCGCCAACAGGCTATTTAAGCTGTAATATTTTATGGTATGAATAAAATTTCATCACTAGTTGTCATAAATATAGTAAACGGGTCCGGTCTACAAAGGCGTGTATCAAGGTACAATATATGATCATCATGGGTATTTTAATGTGCTTTATTTTCAGGCGAGGGTAGAAGATGGTTTATTGATCTATGAAGCATTCCCGTATTATCAGTCAAAGGAAGACAATCACCTTAAAATACGATTTAAGAAAGTCCAGCATAATTTGATCCTGAAGGAACGTAAAGTAAAGTTCCGAAAGAGAGGCGAAGAGATCTTAGATGAATTTGATGAATTTAAAACTGATCAAGGACAGTGGTTCCGGTACTTTGACGATATTTCAGGCTATAGTGGTGTAAGTGCAGTAGTTTATAAGATTTTATTTATTTTAGACAATACAGGCTTGAGATGGATGTATATGTAATACTCCGTAATGAGAACATCAGTGAAAATATCTGTCTTTCTGTATGTAGTAATTATTCTGTTCTGATAAAGACAATACTATGTTGACATTCTGTCATTTTATGAATCCCTTGATTATGTTTTACATTATGAATAAATTTTGAGCCTAATTTCTATTACTGTTTTCCCATTCCACTAATTGTGAATCTTTTACTTTTGTAAGAAAGCATGTAAGGGCAATAGCTATAATTTATCATGTTCCATTACCTTTCTTTTATAATAGTGAAGTGGAAATCAAGCAGATTATTGTGAAAATTATAAGAAAATGTTATCTATTCTTCCTGTTTTGGAAAGCTTGTCCTTTAACATAAAATGTTATTTGCTTATTGCTACACTTCTACCATCCCATATAGTTTTTTTTTGTAGACTGTATGTTTTTTTTTTTTTTTTTTTTTTTTTTTTTTTTTTTTTGGCCCCATCTGGGTAACCCCGTTTATTTACCCCGTAATAGGTATGAGGGGGTCGGGTCATCCTCCATCATACCTTACATTGTTAATATACATGTTGCAAAATAATTATATTCATGTAAATATTGTCAAATACAGACAAAATACAGTATATATTTTGCATATAAATATAAACAACATACATACAATAAACCCATCTATTTTCCAAAAATATTTTACCAATAAAAATTACTACTTATTAATAAACAATTAAACAATCTGTTACGAGGTAAAGTTTTGTTTCACATATTAAGTGTAGTTTAAGCAATTAAGGATCTTATAATTGACCATCTATTATTTTCATCATCTGTCAAATGTGTATTTCTATAGATATTCCATGCTAATTTCAAACTATTTTTAAAACCAATACATGTAGGTAAAAAGTTTTTTCTCTTAGACAAATAAATATATCTTTTCAATTCTAGAAACAATATGTCATATTTAAAATCTTTATTTTCTGTACCTAATATGAATGATTTACAACAAAGAACATCGTCAAAATTATGTAAGTTTTCTCTAAGGTATTGAAATAGGCTTTGAATTTTCTGACATTCCCAAAATAAATGTAAAAGTGTTTCTTCACAGCATTTACAAAAAGTACACATTTTATTATCAACAATTTTCATTTTAAACAAAAGTGAGTTTGTAGCTAAAGTTCTATGAATAATTCTTGTTTGGAACCACTGAATATATGAATCTTTAGAACATTTGAAAACATAACTATATATTATCTGCCAATTAATGTTATTATCTTTAAAACATGTGTTCCACCTTTCTTGACTTGTAGGTATGTCTGAATTTTTAGCTATAATTTCATAAACATATTTCTTATTGTTATTCATAGTTAAAATAGGTTTAACATAACAATTTATTATAGGATATTGAACATTAAGCAAATTGTTACTAATAGAAATATTTAACTTTTGCATGTACATTTTTATTGCCTGTTTTAAACTATGATACTGTAAAAAGTTCACAGGTTTACCTGTGACCTGTTCTAAATATATCAAATCTACAAAGTTACCCTGTTCATTTATAATATCTTTTACAAATCTGATTCCTTTATTATATAATGTCTGAATGTAAATATATCTATTTCCTGCTACAAAGTTGTGATTGTAAAAAAGTGGCATATGTAATACTTGCTCTATATTATCTATACAAAGTTTATCTACAAACACCATATAAGCTTTTAAAACATCAATCCAGAAAGAATTTGTTATTTTACTGATAATCAAATTACAAAACATCTTTCCAGTGTTAAAAATTTTATCAATATTAAACAATGTGTTTACTAGCTTATAACATTTACTTTTGCTATTACTAACATATCTTTTAAACCATTTTATCTTTAAACTATGTATATAACTATAAATATCAACCATGTTTAAACCACCTTCTATGTATGTTTTAATAAGTACTGATTGTTTTATTTTTGCCTTGCCTTCCCAAATGAAATCATAAAATAAGTCATTAAGTGTTTTCAAAAATACAGTATTTGGTGTTGGTAGGCTTGTGAAACAATGAGTAAATAAAGGAAGCAATATTGACTTAATAACAGCAATTTTTCCTATTGGAGTTAATATTCTCTTTTTCCAGTGAATGATACTATTTTTTACTTTTTGAAGTT
The DNA here is from genome assembly GCF_026571515.1 of Ruditapes philippinarum. NCBI lineage: Eukaryota > Metazoa > Mollusca > Bivalvia > Venerida > Veneridae > Ruditapes > Ruditapes philippinarum. The sequence goes on along the minus strand of NW_026864963.1, from coordinate 53,952 downwards.
TTTCATTAAAATTTAAGTCAATCATTTTTTCTAAATCAACATCAAATATTAAACCTAACAATTTGAACTGAGTATCACCCCAAGTTAATTTCCATCTTGTCTTAATTGACCTAGTACTATATTTAAGAGAGCCTATCCAAATAACCTTAGTTTTGTCAAAATTTATCTTTAATCCAGAAATTTCTGTAAACTTACTTAATAACTTTAAAGCAGTATTTAGAGATTTTTCTGAACCATCTAATAGAAGTGATGTATCATCTGCAAATTGATTAATTTTATATTCTTCCCCATCTATAATTATGCCTTTAACATCCTTACATTGTCTTATTTTTACTGCTAATATCTCTGCACATAAAATGAAAATATAAGGTGAAATTGGATCGCCTTGCCTACAACCTCGTCTAACTTTAAAAAAATAGATAAAAAACCATTTAATATGACACAAGTTTCAGTATTATATAAAAACAGAGATATCCACTTCCTAAACATAGGACCAAAACAGAATAACGAAAGACATTTCTCAATAAATGTAAAAGACAGAGTATCAAAAGCTTTTTCAAAATCTATCATCATAATTAAACCTGGCATATTATTATCTTCAGTAAATTTCATTATATCATATAATAATCTAGTATTTTCACCAATATATCTATTCTTAACAAATCCAGTTTGATCTTTTGACACTAAAATATCTAAAACAGTTTTTAATCTATTTGCTATACTACCTGAAGCTAATTTATATACTACATTTAATAAGGTAATTGGTCTCCAATTTTTTAGAAATTGTTTTGGCCTGTTTTCTTTCGGAATACATGTTATGGTTCCTAATTTCTGAAAATGAATTAGCATTATATGCATAATTAATAGCTTTCACAACAAAATGTCCAATTCTATTCCAAAAGGTTTTAAAAAAGTTAACTGTAAATCCATCACATCCAGGACTTTTATCATTTTTCATATTTTTTAATGTAAAAGAGACTTCATCGTACGAAAGGAGACCTTCTAGTTTTGCTGATTGATCCTGAGACAACATAGTAATATCACAATTCTCTAATTCTTTATCAATATCAGAGTCATCAGTCAAAACAACATTTTTATACAAATTTTCATAATAAGAACAAGTTTCTGTAAGTATATCTTTTTGATCATATATAAAAGTTCCGTCATCAAGTTCTAGGAAAGGAATTGTTTTAGCTAAACAATGTGATTTTTCTAAATTCAAAAAATAGTTAGAAGGTTTTTCTCCTAATTCAATCCACTGTGACCTAGACCTGATCATAGCACCTTTAATTTTATTGCATCTAAGTTCATTCAATTCATTTTGTAAATGTAAAAGTTTGTCTTTATTTTCAATTGTTAAATTTTGTTCAATATGAATAATTTCTTCCATTAGTTGTTTTTCATAAACATTTCTTTCCTTTGCCTTAAACGAGCTATAAGAAATAGTTTTACCTCTGATTTCCATTAAAAGTGTCTCCAAAAAAAGTTCAGCATTAATAACAAAATCTATTTCTGTATTTTGTATATCTAAAATATAATCTATTTCATAAACTGGTAAACAATATTGTAATTTTATTTCATCTATTTTCTTATTTATTATATCAAGGAACTCAATGTCATGTAAAAGAGCATTGTTAAATTTCCATAAACCTTTTCCATGACTAACAGGAACAAAACAAAAATCTAAATATATAATTGAATGATCAGATCTATAACTAACATCTATGTCACATTTACGTACAAACTGATACAGATTACTTGTTACAAGAAAAAAATCTAATCTGCCTTGTTGTATAGGGTTAGTTCGTCTCCATGTATATTTTCTGACATCACCATGTAATTCTCTAAAAGGGTCTATTAGGTCTTTATCTTCAATAGCTTCTAATAAAAAATTTCTAGCCTTAATATTATGAACCTTTGATTTATAATTATGGTAATCTAAGTCTGGATTCTGAACAAGATTAAAGTCTCCACAGAAAATTAATGAATCATTATCACTAAAAGAATCTAAAACATCAAAAATATTTTTAAAGAAATTAGGACTATCAATGTTTGGAGCATATACATTAACTAGTAGAAAATTTATTGAATCAACTGATACTTGTAAAATTATAAAATTTCCAGAGTCATCAGTTTTAACTGAATTAATCTTAATATCTAAATTTTTCCTACATAAAATGGCTACACCCTTAGCGTTTGACCTTCCATGACTAAAAAAAACATAATCCACCCCAATCGGAGTAAACTTTTTTTTCAATTTCTTTAATAAAATGAGTTTCTTGTAGACAGAGTATATCAGCTTTTTGGTATGGAATAAGTTAAAAATATCACGCCTCTTAATGTTATCATTTAAACCTCAGCAATTATAAGAGAAAATTTTAAGATTACTCGTTCACACTTGTTATTTTAATAACATGTATATCCATTGTACAAAATAACTACACTTGACTGAAATTAATACATAATCCCAGTGAAACAACTCTAAATAATATTCAGGCCTCAATAAAGTGAAACTATATTTTAGCATGAATAAACTAAGAAAAATTAAAGAAAGGAAATAGGAACTTGAAACAATATCCATTATGCAAGAAATTACATATGGAAAAAAAACCAGAAGACAAATTCTCATACAAAAAAGGGGAAAAAATAAATAAAAATCTTTACATACAAGAAAATGAAATAAGCTTTAAGAAAGTCAATGATAATTTATTTCATGTGTTAATTATGTTAGAGTATATAAGTTAGGCTTTTTTTTGTTATTTATTTATGACACCTTTTAATTTTTGAACCAAAATTGATATGAACATGACTTTAATCAGTGATTAAAAGAAAATTTTAAAATGTCTTTAAAACAATGAATTTAAAACTAAAGAGAAAAAAAGAAGAAAAAGAAATGTTATATAGTTAATGATGTTGCAACTAGAATTGCGAAGAATTGTCTTCTACAGTATGATATTATGTGCAACACAAAGACATCTTTTAAATAAATATCATCAAATTCTAATTTTGTAGATGTTCCATAATATAAGTGTGATAAGCAGATGACTGGTTATAATATAGTTGTATCCTGAACCAAGCTTTTTTTGTATACTTTTGTATATAATCACAATTTTAATTTGAGATTGTGTGAAAAAAAAGGTTACTGTGTACAGTACATAAGCAATAATGTATTATATGATTATATATCACATGTAAATGATTTTATAGTACATATATAAATGAGTATACAACTTAAACATAAAAGATTATACAGTTCCAAATATACATATACAAATTTTTGTATAGCACATAAATACATGATTATATAGTACATGTACACATGACTATAATATATACACATGGCAGTATAGCACGTATCATTCAGTCCAGCGCAGTAACGGGCCAACTATGATTAAACTTAAAGGGAATTGACCCACCAATGCACCAAGCCAACGACACACACACAACCATTCACCACATGATTAACATCATCTTTTACATGTAGTATATATATCTTCAAATATACACATGCAATCCAATATTTTACTAATATGCATTCATGGATAACATTTATACTTTTTCAAGTCGAAGTACGCAAATAAAACATTATATAACTTAACAGCGTTTTATATGAGATCTGTAGTTGTAAAAAACAGCTTGGGATTCATGCATTTGAACGCAAGAAAAGTTTATTTCCAAGTCAGTATCAAGATAATTACTATAAACTCCTTTTGTTATAAACATGAGAGTTCTTGTACACATGTTTTATGTTTTATTTTATAGTTCTGTTTTTCAATTAATTATAGAGTTTATGTTGTCATAAATGTCAAATTTGTATCTTTTTCCTGTTGCTGTAGCACCATAGACACTGCCATTAAAAAACCAAGCACTTCTAATATCTGGATGAAGTGACAACCTGTTGATCAAACCCTGGTTAAGTTGTGTTACATCATCAATTAGCCTGTGGCCATCATCTTTCAGGGGTCTGCGTTTTCTCATTATTTCAATTTTTGCATTATTATTTTTCAATTTCATCAGCACTGGTTTAATATCACCTGTTTTTCCTGGTATTCTGTGAATTGCTATGATTTGTTCTTTCTCTAGGGTGATCTCATGTTTCCCGAGTATATTTTGTACAGATGTTATCAAGACATCCTCGGTTTCATTTTTCTTTACTGGCACATTTAAGATTTTAACATTGTTTTTTCTGCTATATTGCTCATTATAATTAGCTCTTTTATTTGTTTCCTGGGCCATTAATTTATTTTTTTCAATTTGTTCTTGTGAATTTTCCAGGTGTTGGTCCATTTTTGTTTTCATCTGATCAAGTTTTGATTTTAACTCTGCATTTTCAAATTCTAAGCTGCCTATTTTATCTTGTAATTCTTTTGTTTCTTCTTTTATTTTTGTATTGATAAATGAAGTCAGTTTCTTTTCTAGAGTTTCCATGATGTTTGTAACTGTTGTTGTTATCAGATTTTCAATGTCTTCTTTTTTCATTAATGTCTTGAGATCACCCCTGACTTCAGTTAAACTCTCACTCATATTTTCTAATTGTAAGTGTATGTAGCCTAGCTCTTCAGTACTACAATTGCTTACTTCTGAGTGTGTTCTTTTTGCTGCAGGCTGTCCATCTCTTTTTTGATTACATTTAACTGCCTTTTCTGCACTGATCTTTTCACTTCCACCAATCATAGTTTTCTGTTTTGTCTCCTTTCCTTTATTCATTTTGATACAAATATTGCGTAATCCTTACACCTTTTGAGCAAGTAACTGTACTTTAACTGTATTTATATGACCTTTATAGTCTAAGTTATTATGTGTCTGCTATATTTATATATAATCCAGTATTTATAATCCAACTTTTGTGGGGGACTTTCTCAATAGTAAGTAGATTCAAAACGTTTGTATACTTATCTCACAAAGTTTATCCAAAAAAGATCCAATATTCCAATATAATCCAAATTTAAACTATCAAACTGATTAAGAAATCTTTCACTTTTTAGCTCGACTTTTCTATGAAAAGGGGAGCTATCCTACTCGCCCCGGCGTCGGCGTCGGCGTTGGCGTCACACCTTGGTTAAGTTTTTCGTACCACCCCACTTTATTTCAGAAGTATTACAAGTATGGCTTTGAAACTTACCATACTTGTTCACCATCATAACCTCCATCTACAGACAAGAGTACATAACTCTGTCAAGGTTTTTGACAGAATTATGGCCCTTTTTTGACTTAGAAAGTGTATTGAGCTTGGTTAAGTTTTTTGTACCACCTCACTTTATTTCAAAACCATTGGAGGTATTGCTTTGAAACTGACCATACTTGTTTACCATCACGACCTTCATCAACAGACAAGAGGACATAACTCTGTCAAGGTTTTTGACAGAATTATGCCCCTTTTTGACTTAGAAAATACATTGAATATGGGTAAAATCCACTTATTGCCTTAACCCTTTGAGATATTGCTTTGAAACTTTTAATGCTATTTCACATCATTACCCCCATCTGTACGCAAGAGAAGGTAAGTCTGTCAAGGATTTGTTTTAAAAATTAAGGCCTTTTATCGACTTAGAATCTTGGTTAAGTTTTTAGTACCAGTCCACTTTTTGACTGAACTGTTTGAGATATTAATTTGAAAGTTGGAATACTTGTTTACAATCATGATTCCCAAACATGTCCAGGAGAAGGTAATTCTGTCAAAGATTTTATTTGAATTATGGCCCTTAACTGTCAATGTTTTGTATTATAGGCAAGCACTAAAAAACTTAAAAAATCTAAAAAAATTCATTCCTATCCACTGAACCTGCAGTGTTCAAGGGTATCACACAATTCAGTAAAATAATTCTTCACTAAATATCTTAATGCTCATGGCCATTGTTCACTTTAAAAATACAGAGATTCTTGTATTGCCTTTTACTGCAAAAACTTTTTTTATTGGCAAGCAATAAAAAAGTCGAGCGCGCTGTCTTACGGACAGCTCTTGTTTCATATAAGTTTCACTCCACTATATGTAACACTAATATAACAAAAGCATACTCTTAAAATCACTTTAAAACTTGTATTTAAAGAAATTTTCAGGAGCAGTGATTTAGCCAACCATCACTGTTCAAGGGAGGTGTGAAATTTTCCATTACCTTTCTTTTATAATAGTGAAGTGGAAATCAAGCAGATTATTGTGAAAATTATAAGAAAATGTTATCTATTCTTCCTGTTTTGGAAAGCTTGTCCTTTAACATAAAATGTTATTTGCTTATTGCTACACTTCTACCATCCCATATAGTTTTTTTTGTAGACTGTATGTTTATTTTGTAGACTGTATGTTTACATGTATGTATCATTTCAGGTATTTATTTGTGGACCATATCCACACTGGTTGTTTATGACTCAGAGAGGGTCCCTCAGGATACATCCCATGGGAATAGATGGTGCCATCACATGTTTCGCTCCATTCCATAATGTGAATTGTCCCAAAGGTTTCCTTTACTTTAATAAACAGGTAATACAAAATGGAAAAATGTGATTTTCAATATGGTAATACAACTTATTGTTAGCATTTATATTTCAACATCTTTTTAAGCCTCACTAAATGAAGAATACAAGGACTATTGTACTCACCCAGGTATCAAACTTTGGTTAAGTTTTTACGTGCAAGTTGGTATCTCGAAAAGTACTAAAGGGAATGGGTTGATAGTATAATAGAAGGTCAGTCCCTAAGGCCCATAACAATTACCTGGATTTTGACAGAATTGTGATCCCTTTGAACTTAATAAATTTTACATTATCCAGGCTCATGTTTTGCTATTTTAAAGCACTGGGAATAGTCAAGCATGCCGTCCTATTGACAGCTCTTGTTTTGACATCTATTAATTAGTGTGTACAATATTTGAACCTTAGATTGCTTTTCTTAAGTTCAGGAGGCACACTTACAATTGTATCAAAGCATAAAAATTTGATTTGTGTTCAATTACTTCTCATTGTGAATGTGTAACAGGGCAAAAAGGATATAAATCTTGGTATCTTTTCATGTACATTATAATTAAAATAGTCAATTTGTTTTATAATTCAGATCGTTTTGTTTTCAGGGGGAGCTACGAATTTCAGTATTACCAACTCATTTAACATATGACGCTCCATGGCCTATACGTAAAGTTCCATTAAGATGTACACCTCATTTTATCATTTATCATACAGACAGCAAGGTAGGCAAACACAAGTGACATTTCTTTTCTTTTGTCTGTAGCTGTTAATCCAAAATGGCTGTAAATGTATATTTATCCAAGTAAGCAGTATGTCCTTAAGAAAGAAAAGGCTGAAACTTAAAATATATAGGTGCTCTTTTTATTCAAGTCCTACAGGGTATTTTTTTGTATTTTTGAATAATATACCCATTGTTTATTGATTGTATTCGTATTATTTATTTACAAGACCATTTTAATATTTGTTTATTATTACTATTTTAACTCTTTGGAGATAGCTGCTGAGTCTTGACTTGACACTTCTACAGCAAGGCCAGTCAGTACTTTGTTATTGTCAATAGCAAGTAATATCTTGGTCAATTTAGAATTTTGAATATCTGATCCTTGAAATTTCATTTTTATTTCAGACTTATGCTGTAGTCATGCATACACCAGATATTGGTAATAAATTGCCCAAAGTAACATCAGAAGAAAGAGAATTTGATGTCTTTGAAAAAGGTATAGAATAATTAAGAAGTTCTGAAAAAGCATTTCCAAACCTAAGATTTAACGTACCTGCTTATGGATATTCTGTAACAAATAACTGAACTTTTGCATCAACTTTTGTATTTAAGCATTGATTTAATACCTTTTATTTAGAGACATGTAATATATTTCTAATTCAATACATGTATGTTTAGAGTAGGATGTGTCAGGTATGTGTGAAATGAAAACATAATTATGATGTTTAGGATATTATAGTAAGTTGTTAGTATCATTGGTATAAGATTAAGACTCAAAAATGACCGTGTTGTCTATTTCAGATGAGAGATTTGTCTACCCAACAGCACAGAAGTTTTCCTGTCAACTTTACAGTCCAACATCGTGGGAAGTTGTGCCAAATACACAGTATGTCTATTCAAATTTAACAATTTCACACCATTTGAAAGAAAGAAAATGACGAAGAAAATGATGTGTAATTTATAAAGTATCATGTACAAGAATGTTTAAAGCCATATAGGGTGATGCAAATGTAATCAAACCTCAAAAATCATACAGAATTAAATTAATTTCTATAAACAAGGTACTTTCAGACAAAACTAAAACTAATCATGTATTAACAGTGTCTTCAGCAAACTGGAAAAAAGTTGTTACCAGAAGATCTATGTAGGACAAGTCATCTGACATAGCCTTGTCTAATAATGTCATTCCCTCACCGCATTTTTCAAAATTTTTCGCAAAATGACCATAAAAATTGAAAAGCCTTGGGCTAAAATTCATGGGTTATTTCTTATTCTCCATTAAAGATTTTTCCATTTTAAGTGCATCACTTGTAGGAATTTCAAATTTTACGTTATTAGGCTTATAGGCTTTTTGACCTTTGTTGAGCTTCTTTAAGTAAGTAAGTTAGTAAGTAAGTAAAGGCTTTATTTATCGAGGCTACACATTTGGTTTCCCAATCTTCCATGTGGGCCTCTAATAAAAACATAATTCACAATATATACAACTACAATACTACAACAATAATTGCAACAACATTATGTTACAATGTACATTGAAATTGTCAGAACAAGAAATACATGTTAAATATTTACAGTACATTCATAGCATAATACTTGTCAAAGAAGTACATATCAAATAAAATGAAGTGGGAAATACGTTTTAGGTGGTACATCAAAAGATTGGATTCTAATTTTGTTATAAAATGATTAATTTTAATGATGAGAAATGCCAGAATAGATATGAAGCTTAAAAGTCCTGAACTGTTTTAGATTTTCTTATGTTAAGAGGGATATTATTCCATAATTTAGGGCCAGAGTATACTAGGGATTTTCTGAAAAATTCTTTCTTAGGTCGTGGAACAGCTAGGTCTGAACTATTTGTAGTTGCGCTCATGTTTTTGGTCAACAAATTGGAATTTACTTTGCATGTATTGTGGATATGATATGTCATTGATAGATTTAAACATTATGATTGCTTTTTTGTATTTTATCTCTTTAATCTCATCCAATTTAGTTCTTTAAACAAATCACTGGAGGGTGCATCATAACTTTTATCTAGAATTATTCTTGCTGCTCTTTTTTGAAATTTTATGATTTCATTGATCAGATCATTGCTGCAATTGCCCCAGATAGTACAGCAATAATCTAGGTGTGGCAAGATGTATGAGTTAAAGAATAGTTTTCTTGCATGTAAGTCTAGGTATTGCTTGATTCTGAGAAGTAGGTATAACTGAGAGTTGCATTTTTTAAGTATCATTTCTATTTGGATTTTCCATTTTAGTTTACTATCAACAAAAACACCTAGTAACTTTTCGGTTTCAGAAAATTGGATTATTTGATCTTGAAGGTGTAAAGGTGGTAAATGAAGCGGTGTATTATTTGATGTAAGGTGCATTGCCTTTGGTTTTTGTGTATTTAACACCATTGCATTTTGTATACACCATTTGTTTACTTGTTCGAGGTTAGTTTGAAGTTTTTTATGTAGTTCTTGTGGTGAATGTCCTGATGCTGTAAGTGTGGTGTCATCTGCATACATGTCTATTTCTGAGGTCTCTAAATGAAGTGGGAGATCATTGATGTATATAATGAAAAGCAGGGGCCCGAGGACAGATCCTTGGGGAACACCTGATATAACCTCTGCAGATTCTGAGAGTTTACCTGATACACTGACTTTCTGTGTTCTGTTTGCAAGATAAGATGAAAACCATTTAATTGTATGAGAAGAAAAATGGTAATAATGCAGTTTCTGAATAAGAATTTTATGGTTTACAAGGTCAAATGCTTTGGTTAGGTCAAGCAAAATTGTACCAACTAGTTCTCTATCATTTATTGCATTTATACAATTGTCAACTATGTTTGTTAATGCTGTTTCGCAAGAGTGCTTGGTCCTGAATCCTGACTGGGTCTTAAAAATTAACTTATGAGTTTCTAGAAATTGTTTCAGATGGTCAGATACGTGCTTTTCAAATATTTTAGAAATGAGTGAAAGTACAGATATTGGTCAGTAATTATTTTTATCAGAATTTTGTCCTTTTTTATAAATGGGCGTAACTTTTGATTGTTTTAATTTGGTAGGAAACTTTCCTGTTTGAATACTTAAATTGATAATAGTAGATAAAGGTCTATATATTACAGAAGATGCAGTTTTTAGAAAACTAGCACTGATTCCATCGAGCCCAGTGGCCTTTTTGACATCAAGTGAGTCTAATGTTTTTTATATGATCCGGTTCAATTGGTGGTATCACAAAATCTGGAATATCTAAGTTAACTTTACCTTCTAACATTTCTTTTGATATAGATTCATTTGCTTTATTCAGTGCTGAAATATTTCCTGATTTTTTAAATACGTTTGAAAAGAAAGTATTGACTATTTCTGCAGTTTCTATTGGGTCAGAGACTGGATTTCCATTGTCATCATTTATATAGTTTGTTTGGAAGTTTTGCCAGATAGTACTTTTAGGTTCTTCCATAACTTTTTAGGATTGTTATTCGGTGAATTTATTTCTTGATTAAAGAAGTATTTTTTTGATTGATGGGATAGTATTTTAACCTGTGATCTCCAGTATTTGAATTCTTCTGTTTTCTTTTTTGCATAAAAAGATCCTGTATGTTGTAATCAAGTTTGTTACCACATTTAAGTGAAATTTTATATATGCTTATAATATGTATTATAGTTACACATCATATGAAAGAAATAAAATGACTGCATAGTTTTAGTAAAGTTTATTTACTCAATAACATTACAATAAAATAGCACATATTTCAGTATCATTTAGCACAAAGTTCATGATAACAATTGTCATTCATGTCTAGACAGTTCACACATGACACTGGTCCATTCTTCTGCTGCTTTATCTGTACCAGAAATTCTTGACGTATTTGTTGTAATCATTGATGTCGTCTGCTGCTCACTATCGACCTCAATTGTTGACTTGATTGTTCTAGCTGTGTTCTCAACCTGAAATAAGAAATGAAAAAATATATGAACATTGTTATGATGATGATAAATCTTATCTTGATATTTATCTTGATGATAAATGAAACAATGAAGAAATTGAATAGAAACAAGGGCTTACAGCAATTGGATGTTCTTTCCCAAGACAGATTGAACAAATAGAATTTAGCTCTGAAATACCAGTTTCTTCTTGATAAATATAACAATTGCTATAACTTGTGATAATAGAATTACACAAATTTATGCTTTGAAATCCCATTTACTTCATATAAATTATGAATATATAAATTACTATATTAAACTTGTGATAATAGAATGAAAAAAAGCATGTATACCTGAGCCCATTTGTCGCTGGAGTAATGTTGGTACATGTTATGTACACCTTCTGTGACTGAAACACGCAGCAGCAGACGTAAATGATGAGACTGGCTCTCTGCTATACTTGACATCATAGACTGGCATCCTAGATTTTCTAGCTGGCCATCTGCAATAATAAAGAAACATGTATTAAAATCTTTATTGTCATTGAGATATAACAAATACACTGTTTTATGCTGTTAAATATACAGTATTTTAAGTAATAAACTGGTTACAGACAGATAAAGAACAAGATTTTAAAATGCTTCATTGAAATGGTAACACATTGATTCTCCACTAAACGTGCAAATTAGAAAATATTCTGTCCCTCGAGTATATTTTGTTGCACTGCAGTTGAAAAATACTTTTTGGGCATTCCATTGCTTCATTACATAGTCATGTATGTAAAGCATCCAAATTAATGACTTAGTCTGTTAGATCTATACGAAAATATTATCATGCAAAGGTGCTGTATAACCCATTATGTAATGTCCCCAGGCTTGGTGCCTTTATAACTGTTGGTTTTACATATTTTCACCTGAAACATGTGTTGAAGAAAAATTGCTTTAGTATTAAGTTTTAGTTTAATTGTCTAAGTGAGCGATTTTTATTGTTTTCTACAGTGAATTTGAAAAAAAGTTGCCAGCTGAAATGCATGTCCCTCATATATTGAACAGATACGTTACCACACTTCAGGTAAACCTGAGTAAGAGTAATATGAACTTGTAACATATTAATAGTTTGCTATTGAACTCAAGTTTTATCATATTTCATTATTCAAAAATAATTTTGACGACAATATACATGCTAGAACCACAATGCCTTTGCAATGATGAGGCAATTTGGATTATACTTTAAAGTGAACAGATACGTTACCATGATATCCCACTGAGAAACATTTACTATTACCAGTACTTAAAAGTAGGATCGCATTTATGCATTATTCAAATATATGCTTTACAAAACTTAATATTTCAATATATTTGGCAAACATGTTTGTATATCTGATATATTTTAGTTTTTTGACCAACAGATACGTTACCAACAGATACGTTACCAATATTTATTGTTTGAATCTTAATTGACGATTTTGCTCAATTTTGAAATAGTTTCATGTAAAAAATCACAGCATAACGTACATGTAGCCAATAAATGATGCTTTGATCTCGATTTAATTGGAAAACTAAAAATGTGAATCAGGAATTTGAAATTCAAGGATTAGTTGAGTTTTCTAGAAAATAAAATGTTGAAAAACAGGAAAGAAACATATAAAGATTTACTGTTTTATTTCCTGGAATAAATATATGTTGATATCTTTTTGGTTTGCAAAATTTGTATTAAAAATAAAATGTAGATGACTGTATAACTTCTGGTAACGTTTCTGTTTATCATAGTAACGTATCTGTTCAGAATGAGATTTGAGTACTGTTTAATATATATAACTAAATCTTCAACAAAACTTTGGTTAAAATAAGTAATATATGGTTAGGCAATATATAACAGCCCTGTAACTTTATGAATAAAACATATTAAAGTATTTTTAAATGAATGCCCGTTAGTTTTAGTCAGGGTCGTATCAAGATTTTCTGTCTATGGTAGGGATGGACTAATTGGATATAGCTCAAAATCTTGGAGGTGCACATAATATATATGGATTGATTATAATACTAAGTTGGTTTTCTTTAAGCGGTACCATTGTTTCTGATATAATTTTGTTAAATGTAGATAAGCATATACATGTACGCTTACTCATATCACGAAGTATGACAAAATCAAGGATCGAGATTGTACCAGTATATAAAGAAAAAGTATATAGAAAAAATAAAGACAATTGAACAGCAGATGAACCAAAAAGACAACAGAATGTCAATTCACACTAGTCTATGTCAGAAACACTCACATAAATCTAGCTAATTAATATTCTAATTGATGAGTGTCTTTATTCAAATGTTCTTGTTAAGTTCAATCTGTTTCTTAAAGTCACAATGTTATTTGACTATTTGAAGCTACACATAAAACAATAAAACCTAAAAAAAACTTTAAATGAAATTGTGTGTTCTGTTTAATATTAAAAGTACTGGTTCAGACATATCATTTATTGGTCAGTTGTTTAAAAAACTTTATGGATATCTTTCTATGTGTTCAGGGTTTTTCATTATTTTGTTCATAGAATAACTGTGAAACAGATACGTTACTATGATTTAATATTTGTTTCCACTTAGCGGACTAAATTTATACTGTTAAGTAAATCCGAGCAACATTGTGTCATTAGATAAGTATGGAACATCAGTATTTTTATTGACCTAAAATGCTTAAATAAGTAACTCATGTATTTGGAATAAACAAGTCTGATTAATAAGTAAGATTTTCATCAGCTCAAGTTCAAAAGCTATTCTTAGACGTAGATTTTTTTTTTAAAATGCATATTAATGCATAATATTTTGTAATATATACTGGTGCTATAATGCTGAAAGAATGATAATAAATTTCTAAATCGTGTATATTCATGCTAATTATTTCTATCTAGTCTCTGAAAGCAATTGGAAAAATGGTAACGTATCTGTTTTTGTACAAATCTCGAATTCTTGGTAACTTAATTTCAGGAAATATTACAAGTTTTTTGGTGAAATGTTAAAAGAACCAGTATGTGTTCAATGTTATACATGAGTTGTACCAACTAAAAATGGTGTCTGGGTAACTATTCGCAAATGTCAATTATTCACTATTACTTACAGCCTAATTTGAATGTTTAGTGGAGAATCAATGAACAGTGCAAAATAAGGTTCTTTTAAGAAATGAAAAATGAATGTATTACCTAAAAGTGAAATGGTTAAGTCACTGTTGTTAAGGGCAACCAGTTGTTGTTGGAGAGTTTTGGCAGCTGAGATAATATCCATGTTTTTATTGTAATACAGCTTGGATGTGGTTTATTCTTTGGCTTGTGTTTATAATATGATGGCTTGGGACAGATTACCAAGAATATTTATAGCTGGAGACATCTTATTGTTTCATGGACATAAAATTATCATTTAATTATCTTTATCAGTTTGGTTTTTAATTATTTCAACACATCTTATATCAGTATGATAATTACCACTTTGATCTTTCTCTCATCAAAGAAACTTCAAACAATTGTAAAGGTGTTAATTAAAGTTATTGATTATTATAATTAAGAAAATGTGTGTGGTAATTAAGAATTTTAATTATAGTCATTAGAAAATTAACTGTGGCAAATTTAATTGGCAAGATACTTAATTGGTCTCATTAATTAAAAAATAACATGGATAATTAGAGGTATCAATCTTGGAAAACAATATCTTTAGCATTTATTTAAAAAATTGTATTTTGTGTTTGTTCTGATTTATGTAAACAATTCTTTTAACATATCATTTCTCTGGGAAGGAAAAATGTAAAATTTTATTACAGTGCTATGAATTAATAATGTAATACACTACCAAGAGAAATTAAGCAAATTGACATAATTGGTCACTTTAAACATTTAAAAAATCATTTTTGGTCCACCTAATGAAGTTTAATAAAAAGAATATCCTGAGTTAGTTTTTGTATCGTAAACAAAATGTTCAGGTAATTTAACACACATTGAAGAAACTTCAGATCTACTTAGTTCTTACATGAAGATCTGATTACCACTGTATATATTGTCATATCAATACATTATATCATTATGATTCGGATTTCCTAAGAAAGCTATTTTTAGCAGTTGAACCCGTTTATTACATATAGGCATAAAATAGACAAATCAGTATCAAAATTTTGCTGTTCGTGAAAGTAAAACACATTGTTGATTTTTGTAAGAAAAAAAGTAGTTTGAACTAATTTGAGACAAGTAAACTATATATAACAGACCCATTTTTTAATGGGCAAGATTGTATTGCCAGCCTGCCTACTACATGGACAACACCATATTTGCTCTTGAAAGCGTGAAAATTACCTCACTCAGTATTGGTTTTCCAGCGGACAAAATTAGAAACCACATTGCCTTAAAAATTGTGAAAGCGCACTGATAATTGGCTGTTTGAAAAATCACAAAAAGGTGACACCTATTGCTGGTCGTCAGATCCTAATGTGTAGTGTTATTTAGTAAGTTAAAAGGGGAGTTAACCAAAATCAAAAATACTGTATTACTTCCCTTTACCATTCATAAAATGAATATTTTCTTTTAAAATGTGAAAGAGGGTTATCATAATATTTTAATAAATGTCTTTTACATAGTATAATGATATATGGGTTATATTTATCAAGATTTAAAACTATTTCTACATTATTTGTAACTTTGTAAATTGTATTTTCTTTGTTATATATAAATGTACTTTAGACATGTAAACTCTGACAATATGTGAAAAGGTATTCTTTTTTCAAGTTTCTCTAGACAGGCAGTTATAATTGCCTAAATATCAAACAATCTATAGTATGAAAAATGGGGTCAATTCCCTCCAACAACTAATAAATACTTTAGATACTGACCATTGTTTGACAAGAATATTATCAAGTAATAATGGAATAACTCTTTCTAATTTAAGTAAATATACTGGTTGGGGACCACCAAACCCGGACAGCCCCAAAAATGCTTAATTTAGAATTTTCTTTGTTCAGTGGTGGTCAGTCATTTTTATATCAACAATAAATGCATGTTTCTTCTAAAATTAAATAAATAAATTTATTTCAACCTCCGTAAATGGTAATATTTTAATGTCTATTTCAAGAATGTTGACGTTGAAATTTGGGGGCCAAGAGCAATGCCTGACCTCATTTACCAGCTATAATCATTTGCAGAGTAAACAATAGAATATCCAAAACTTCAGCATTTGTTGCTGAAATATTGTATATCATGTTAAAAGTCAAAAATCAAAGCACCCAAGCTTTTATCTGAATTAAATCACGTCATGTACATATCTGTTCGGACACATGGTACTGTAGTGTTGACAATTTAGGTAATTTTCATACGCTCCTTGTCGAGCCTCAGATATAAGAGTCAATACATTCAGAAATAAACAAACTAGTTTGTTAGTTAGGAGAAGAACCTAGCTGAACTGTGTCAACTTTTTTATCTCTAGGTTAAAAATTATGAAATCTGTACGAAAAAAATGTTCAAAAAGTGTCCGGTTGATGGTCCCCGACCAGTAAAAAAAACAACATTGGTTGTGTAAATCTTCAAGCTTATAAATATGATGCATTATATATTTTTGTATGACTTTTTAAGTGTAACTAAAGATGAAAACATGTGTTTAATATACATTGTACCTGTTGCAGTTATAGGAGAAAAAAAGGTAGCTTCTGAATTCTAAACTTTTTGTTCAAAACTACATGTAGTTTTAGACAGTTGTGCAGACATTTTCACAAAGTATTTACTTGTGTGTCTTTTTTTAAGCCTTGTGTGATTAAAAATGGCCAAAAAGATGAAAGGAAAAGTCACATAAGTACCATTTTGTGAGTATGTCCGTCCGTCCGCTTTTCTTGTCTGGGACATAACTTTGAAACAACAAGAGGTATCAACATGAAACTTTGTAGGTAGATAGATCTCATTGAGTAGGTGTGCAGTGCACAAGAATAGTAACTCTGTCTTTCCTAATTTTGGAGTTATTGCCCTTTTATTGCCATTTTGACACTGAACTTTGTCCGAGACATAACCATAAAAACTATAGGAGGTATAAACATGAAACTTTGTAGGTAGATAAATCTCATTGAGTAGGTGTGCAGTGCACAAGAACCATAACTCTGCCCTTCCTAATTTTTGAATTATTGCCCTTTTTTATTTTTACTTTTTGACTTTTGTCTGGGACATAACTTTAAATCTATAAGAGTTATCAACATAAAACTTTGTAGGTAGATAGGTCTCATTGAGTAGGTGTGCAGTGCACAAGAACCGTAACTCTGCCTTGCTTAATTTTTGAATTATTGCCCTTTGTTAATTTTACACTTTGAACTTTGTCTGGGACATAACTCTAAAACTATAAGAGGTATCAACATGAAACTTTGTAGATAGATAGGTCTCATTGAGTAGGTGTGCAGTGCACAAAAACCGTAACTCTGCCTTGTCTAATACTTGAATTATTGCCCTGTGTTTACTTGTACACTTTGAACTTTGTCAGGGACATAACTGTAAAATTATAAGAGTTATCAACATGAAACTTTACAGATAGATAGATCTCATTGAGTAGGTTTGAAGTGCACAAGAACCATAACTCTGTCTTGCCTAATTTTGGAGTTATTGCCTCTTGTTAATTTTGACACTTTGAACTTTGTCTGGGACATGACTCTAATATTATAAGATATCAACATGAAACTTTGTAGGTAGATAGATTTCATTGAGTAGGTGTGCAGTGCACAAGAACTGTAACTCTGCCATGCCTATTTTTTGAATTATTGCCCTTTGTTTATTTTTACTTTTTGACTTTCGTCGGGGACATAACTCTAAAACTATCAGAGATATCAACATGAAACCTTGTAGGTAGGTAGATCTCATTGGATAGAACTGCAATGCTGAAGAACCTAAAAACAGCCTTGTCTAATTTTGGAGTTATTGCCCTTTGTACATTTTTACACTTTGAATTTTACCCTTGACATAACTGAAACTATAAGAGATATCATCATGAAACTGGATAGATAGATAGATCTCATTGAATAGATGTGCAGTGCAAAAATAAACATAATTACTCTGCCTTGCCTAATTTTGGAGTTTTTGCCCTTTGTTCATTTTTTTTATACTTTCCTGTGTCCAAAACCTTCTCGTGGAGCATCACCCGTATCAACCGGTTCTTGTCTTTCTTGAATGTGTTTCTATGCTGTAATCGAAACAATTTTGATATCTTTACAGAATAGAGATGGAAGAAATGGAGCATGTCACAGCCTTGAAATATGTACTGCTAAAGTCAGAGGAGACAGTATCAGGGGTTAAAGGTTATGTTGCCATAGGAACCAATTACTGTTTTGGAGAAGACATTCTTGCCAGAGGAAGAGTGAGTATTGCACTAGTCAATTTTAACCTTGTCGCAAAAGACCACATTTTCCTTTACCCTAATTTGGTCTTTATTTACATATTTGAGGGTAATTAGCATGAAAAGACAAGAAACATAAGAAACGTTTTTTAATTAGTCTATATAATAAGTGTTTAAAGTTTCAAGTTTACATGTACAGTAAAATATGAACTAGCGGTAAGTGTTTTTATCATGAGAAAACACTTGTTATTTAATTTAGTTGGTGTAAATTGAACGTTGTGATCATTGTTCGATTAATCATACATCAGATTGTAAAAATGATGTCTTTCAAACAAGCTAAATTATCATTTTTGTGTCGCCTTGAAAAGACTTTTGTCGGCGGTGTCGGCGTCGGTGTCGGCATCCCCAAAAGCTTGTCCGGAGCTCAGTCACTACAAGTCTGATTGACTTCAAACTTGGTATGCATGCTTCTTTCAATAACCCGAAGTGCAGTGCATAAGGACCGGTACTCTGCAGTTCTTAATTTTTGAGTAATTGCCCTTTGTTAATTTTCATACTTTAATTTTGTCTGGGCCATTTCTCTTCAACTAAAAAAGCTATGGACTTGAAACTTCATAGGATGATAGATCTCATTAAGAAGAAGTGCAGTGCATAAAAACCGGTACTCTGCATTTCTTATTTTTTGAGTTATTGCCCTTTGTTAACTTTCATACTTTAATTTTGTCCAGGCCATTTCTCCTTAAGTATAAAAGCTATGGACTTGAAACTTCATAGGATGATAGATCTCATTAAGAAGAAGTGCAGTGCACAAGAACCGGTACTCTGCATTTCTTATTTTTTGAGTTATGGCCCTTTGTTAATTTTCATACTTAATTTTTGTCCGGGCCATTTCTCCGAAAGTATAAAAGCTATGGACTTGAAACTTCATAGGATGATAGATCTCATTAAGAAGAAGTGCAGTGCACAAGAACTGATACTCTGCATTTCTTATTTTTTGAGTTATTGCCCTTTGTTAATTTTCATACTTTATTTTTGTCCTGGTCATTTCTCCTCAAGTATGAAAGCTATGGACATGAAACTTCATAGGATGATAGATCTCATTAAGAAAAAGTGCAGTATACAAGAACCAGTACTCTGCACTTCTTATTTGTGAGTTATTACCCTTTATTGATTTTCAAACTTTATTTTTGTCCAGGCTATTACTCATAAATTTTAAAAGATATGGACTTGAAACTTCATAGGATGATAGATCTTATTGATAAGAATTGCAGTGCACAGAAACTGCTGCTCTGCACTTATTACTTTTTGAGTTATTGCCCTTTGTTAGTTTTCATATTTCATTTTTGTCCTGGCCATTTCTCCTAAACTATATTGTTCACAAGGCGACACATCCGACTCGCAGAGTTCTAGTATTTTATTCTCTCTCTCTATACAGCAGCTACTTCAACTCCTTCCCTTCCATGGCTGCTGTACACAGATTTGACTGAACATTGTATTTGATTATTCTGTGCTCCCATTACTGGGGATATATAGATTTGCCCTTTTCCATCTGTCACACTGTCCTGCTGTCACTCATTCTGTTAGTAGACTAACAAAACATCTGAATGTAAAAACATCTTTGTCCTATCTACATATATATTTGTAGATTTTCATTTGATTTATTTCTGTTTTTCAGATAATCATATTTGATGTGATAGAAGTTGTCCCGGAACCAGGTCAACCTTTAACAAAACATAAAATTAAGGTACTTTACTACTTTAACTTGCTTGTATAAATGAATGCCTGGAACATTATCATATTGAAATATGAGTAATACAAGAAAAATTTATTGTTAAAAAGTGAAAATTATCAGTTATTTTTATACAAATATATAAAGCTGCAAAACTTACATCAAAGCTGCTTTGGTGAAAACAACTGTCTTATGACAAATTGTCGTGCACTGGTTAAGGGCGCTGCTTTTTCAAATCTTTATTGTCATTATTGTTCTTCAGTATTCTATATGTTTGACCATTAATTTAAGAATGTCTTTGATTATAAAAGTAAACTGAAAACAACTTAATTTACATATTATAACAATAAATGTTCATTTGCATGTCTCTGTATGAGTTATCTCCCCTATTTCAGGTAGTATAAGATGAGTTATCTCCCCTATTTCAGGTAGTATAAGATGAGTTATTTCCCCTATTTCTGACAGTATATGATGAGTTACGTCCCCTATTTCTAGTATATGTCCCCTATTTTAGGTAGTATGAGTTATTTCCCCTATTTCAGGTAGTATAAGATGAGTTATTTCCCCTATTTCAGGTAGTATAAGATGAGTTATTTCCCCTATTTCAGGTAGTTTAAGATGAGTTATGTCCCCTATTTCAGGTAGTATAAGATGAGTTATTTCCCCTATTTCAGGTAGTATAGACCATTCTTATTATTATACAGCTATTTTTAGAACATGAACCAGAACGAGGCATAACTGGCAAGCTGATAAGCCAGTATAGCTGTGTATACAATGAAATCGACTTATCTTTGGTTCCTAAAATTAATTTCTCATTTGTAGAGTTATATATTAATCAAGACAAAGTTAATCCCTCTATAAATAATTCAATTATATTTATGAGGTATCCATTTATGGTTTAAGAGGTGAGTAAGAGAAGAGATTTTTTTTTTACTTTCGGTTTCAATTTTGCTGTCATAAAGATATTTCCTAACATAATATAAGGTTTATAGATATAAATCTGTGGTGTCTTGTATTATATAATCTTTGTTGTTCTGTTATTTATGGATTCTTGATGCCAACATAAAGGTAATTGCAAATTGAATCTTACAGATAAGCCCCTAATGACCTGTGGTAAATCTTTATCAGATGTGTATTGGGTGGATTATATCAAACATTTATTGACTCAGTTATATAGACCGTTTACTATAGTTTCTGCCTAGCCAAATTCTATGTATACATGTACTTTATGAATTTTAATTTGTACTTCCAATACTACCATTGCGCAATATAATTAAGGGAAATGCCATAGATTACAGAGAAAGAATGAATTTTCTTATTTATTTCAAAATTTTAATAAAGACTAAACTTTATAATACTTCCTAATATTATATTGTTTTTATTATCCTTTTTTTTATTGAATACCAATTTATATATACATATAAAAATCATCACATCATCACCAGTTTCAAAAAGTTCAATTAGATCTCAACATCTGACATGCATCCATGTAACAATGACACAAATGCGAACGTGTGCATGTTCCTTTGTAATTTCAATACAAACTCAGCTGAGTTGCAGGGTCTTTACATCTTTTTGGTCTCCTCCAGTTCAAGCCTCATGAAGCATTTAAATATATTTTTCTTCCTGTGTTTCTGTAGACCCATAAGATGTAGATGGTTGGCAATTGGTACTTGTTGCATTATCTTCTTCATCTTCATTATAGACAATGCTGAAAGATATATATTTTACCAAAACATATTATTTATTCAATATCAGTGAGAATTTAAATGATTTTTTTCTATATTAAAAGCAAATACATTTATTAAACATAAATAAGCATTATATTATATGTATTTAAATGAAATGATGAATATGTGTGTTAAATCAGTGACTTTATCATAAAAATTACCTATCAATGAGCATTTTCTTTGGTGAAAGAATTTTTCATACAAGTGGCCTTCTTAATTGGAGTTGTTTGTTCAACCAAATTAATCACTGGTGAACCATTTTTAAGTCCAGTTGTAATCCTCAGTTTAAAATGTTTGGAACACACCAAGTAGATTCAGTGACCCAAAATATACAACATATATTTATTTATATTTATAAGGAATGACATGATAACTATTTAGTCAGCTTCAATCCTCTATTTGTAACATAAATTTGAACTGATAATAATTTACAATTTACAAGTTTAAATTGTTATAACTGTTAGATTAAAAGCAAGCAGTCCCATTATTTTATTCTAAATATACAAAATCTGTATTTTTACAAAAATATTATTCTGTTCATAAAGTGGTCAAAGTTTACAAAATATTATTTTTAGGTGCTTACCTTTTACAATGACCCTTTATCCCTTCTTATCTTAGAAAGTTAGTCATCCATAATTTGTTGTGTGTTTTTTTAATCTTTATCCTTTGGAATATGGTAAATTATATTTACCATCAGAATAGCACATTGGCACACAAAAATGATAATAAGAACTTTTCTTTATTAACACCCGACATCGTGGCTATATAGTGAGATAAGAGTGGACAGTGTGTTTACATTCGTGCCATTTAAACCTCGTTCTGGTTCTGGAATTCCAGGTATGCATATAATTTGAGAAGGGTCTATAAGATGAGTTATTTTCCATATTTCAGGTAGTATAAGATGAGTTATGTTCCCTATTTCAGACAGTGTATGATGAGTTAGGTCTTCTATTTCAGGTAGTATAAGATAAGTTATGTCCCCTATTTTAGGTAGTATAAAATGGATTATTTCCCCTATTTCAGGTAGTATAAGATGAGTTATTTCCCATATTTCAGATAGTTTAAGATGAGTTATGTTCCCTATTTCAGGTAGTATAAGATGAGTTCTGTCCCCAATTTCAGGTTGTATTTGATGAGTTATGTCCCTTATTTCAGGCAGTATGAGTTTTGTCCTGTATTTCATGTAGTAGATAAGTTATGTCCCCTATTTCATTTAGTATAAGATGAGTTATATCCCCTATTTCAGGCAGTATGAGTTATGTCCCCTACTTCATGTAGTACGAGGGTTGTCCAAAAAATTCGTGCACTGCAGTTATTGTCGTGAGAGTTTTTGATAAAAAAATATGAATTATATATCATTTGAAGGGGAAATCTGTCTCAAATAAGAAAACAAAAGAAAAAGCCGTGTAACCGGTGTATCGTGAAAACGAATCGTCATACAGTTACCTTAGTAACGTAATACCGGCGCACGACAAAAAATTGAGTTAGTTCATTACTGTGATTGTATTAATTGTTGCTTGTAAAGTGCCATTTGCTTTTTATGTCGTAATTTGTTTTACTGTCAATAGAAGAATGACTGATTCAAAGTATTTTGTAGTTTTTATTGTTCTTATACAACCTACATGTAACATATTCCACCATTGCACGAATATATTGGACAACCCTCGTCACATGCGCCGCTTCCACGGACGGACGTTTGCCTGATCAGTTGTCATCGTCTTCTGACATTCGCCCCTCAACAAAGCGTTTGTGCCATTTAAAAAAACAGCCTTCGTAACATTGAACTGGTCCCGCTTGCTCTTTTAAGTTCTTTGTAGGTATCCGTCGGTGTTTTACCAATATTTGTGCAAAATTTTAATGATTGTCCATATTTCCAGACGTTTAGCGACTGACAATTTTACGTAATGACTGTATTGGCTACCGCACGGAAATTTTTGTTTACGACTGTTACATTAAGGCAAATGACGTCATATTTTATAGTGACATCAGGAATACGTACACACACTTTCCCCTTAATTTTAACGTTTATATGTAGTGTTTTAAGGATACAGTGATTCATCAAAGTAATGTACTAACCCAAGTTTTTGTTGTGCGCCGGTATTACGTTACTAAGGTAACGGTATGACTATTCGTTTTCCTAACACGTCGGTTACACGTCTTTTTCTTTTGTTTTCTTATTTGAGACAGATTTTCCCTTAAAGTGATATATAATTCATGTTATTTTATCAATAACTCTCGCGACAATAACTGCAGTGCACGAATTTTTTGGACAGCCCTCGTATAAGATGAGTTATGACCCCTATTTCATGTAGTATAAAATGAGTTATTTCCCCTATTTCAGGCAGTATGAGTTATGTCCCCTATTTCAGGTAGTATAGGATGAGTTATGTCCCCTATTTCATGTAGTATAAGATGAGTTATTTCCCCTATTTCAGGTAGTATAAAATGAGTTATTTCCCCTATTTCAGGTAGTATAAAATGAGTTATTTCCCCTATTTCAGGTAGTTTATGATAAAGAACAGAAAGGTCCGGTGACATAATTAGTCGCCGGTAGAAACCGGCGACTATATTTGTAATAGTTTAACATTATACCTATGGTAGGAGAAGCCCTTAAAATCTGAAAATAAAAGAATATCAATCATTGACCAATTAAAGACAACAATTATTTTTCAGTAATCTCAAAAAATCAAACATATGATAACTTTGCTCAATGAAATGAAATATGCACATATTGACATCTTAAAAAGCAACATAACAATTTTCATAAAATGAATCAATAACGTATCCCCAAGGATCAGTCATTGAATATTAGGGTAACTTTTACTTTTTTCTATGTGTCAAGCATTGCTATTTTATAATATATAAATCATGAATGAAATTTGAAATGACACTTTAGAATTATTTGGTTGTTTATATTTTATGAGAACTATTATATTACAGTATTTTATCTAATTTTAAACAAATTCTCCCTGGACTTTCGTAAGAATCACGTGACTACATGTTTATATATGTTGTATATCGTTATAAAAATCTATTAATAGTAACAGATTGCTGATAAGACAGGTAACTTGTTAATGGTTAGCAACTGATAAGATGCAAATCATTGTAATTTTGTACAGATAATTACATAAGTTATTTTGCATTAATCAGTTTCATACTTTATATCATTAGAAAAACCTGTTTACTCATATTTTACACATTAAAAATAAATGTTCATACCTTTTCCTTTCTTCTTGGTAAAGGGTTAAACCTGGCCCTTTCTGGAGATAGTTCAATAGTTTAGTTAAGGTTGAAAATCCCAAAATAATGTTATGCTTATGAGGCACATTATTGAAATATATAATGGTAATCGTTGATTTCGGTATATTCCGTCGGTTTCCGTCACGCAGGTTTCCAAAACGGTATGACGTTAGGGGTCCGAAATCGTATTAGATACATAGAAAAAAATAATAAACTATCTTTGTGTTGATCGCACTGAAAGGCAATGAAACGTTAATTTTATATATCATATGTAACGATGGGAATACATGTATTGATTTCAACTAAATTATATATTTTTTCTATAGCAAGTCATAATAATGATGTACAACACCTTTACAGTAAAATTGTATTGTTTCATGAAATAATTAAACTCATATATTTTCATAGTCACTTTGCAAATATTCGATGATCGGTAATTATTTGTCGGTAATTATCTTAATCTGAACTAGTAACATATACGGATTTCAATGTATGGTACAACAGTATATGTATAAAGTACAATTACAAAAAGAATTACCAGCATAGCACTTGCCTTACAAAGCCTCAGTGACAAACATTACTCAACTCATTGTTCCTCTTATTTTTATACTTGAACCATTAAACTTATGTTTTCTTATACTTATGATAATACAATCATTTCTATCCGGCGACTTGATGCTTTAGCATCAAAATCTCTACTTGTTGTCTTACTGTAATGGTTTTCTAGTCTCGGCTGTAGGACAAAAGGTATGTTAAACTGTTATGTTCTTGATAATACAAACCGAAGCCATAGTTTTGTTTTATACCTTGATAACATCGTTTACAAATTCAGCTTTTAAAGAGAAAATTAGCTATTGGTAATTATTTGGTGTAAAATCTTCTTGTTAACTTAAAGAGTAGTAAACACTGTTCTTATAAGCGTGGCTACATGTTTGATAGTATTAGCAAGCACTGTTTATTATAAAGCATTCATAGTTAAATTGTTTTCTCATTGTATACAATCTGGGAATATTAACTGTCTTATTCCTATATTTTATTACAGATATTTATGTGGACATTGAAGAATGATGATCTCATAGGTGTAGCTTTTATAGACACACATATCTACATACATTCATTGGTTACTTTAAAGAACCTGATATTTGCTGCTGATGTACAGAAAAGTGTGACATTATATAGATATCAGGAACAAGAGAGAGTCTTATCACAAGTGTGCAGGGTAATTATACAACTTTATTGTTTTATAGTTATACAATATATAAATGAAAGAGATCCATTGGGTCACCTCGTTTGACAAAAATGATAATGTTACATGTTTGGTTTGATTGATTATATTATTTATGTTTCAGTGACACAGTGATATACCGTATATGAAAACTTAACCATTGTGTCATGTAGCCAAAATATAAAAATAAAAAAAATAATTGAAGTAGTAAGAGGATATTGAATGAATGTAGATTCAATACTGAATTTATTGAATGAGTTGTGTAAAATTATATTATGCAAGCCTCTAGACTCATTTAATGTTTTAAATGTTTTTGAATGTTTTTTGCAAGCCTCTAGAGTAGTAAGTCATTTAATGTTTAAAATGTTTTTGAATGTTTTTTGCAAGCCTCTAGAGTAGTAAGTCATTTAATGTTTTAAAATATAGAGTTAAGTCTCCATATGTATATAAACATGTGTATTGTATTCTATTTGTTTTTATTAGCTCACCTGTCACAAAGTGACAGGGTGAGCTTTTGTGATCGCTTTTCGTCCGGCGTCCGTCCGTCGTCCGTCCGTCCGTCCGTCCGTCCGTCCGTAAACTTTTACTTTAAATGACATCTCCTCATAAACCACTAAGCCAATTTTATCCAAACTTCACAGGAATGTTCCTTTGGTGGTCACCTTTAAAAATTGTTCAAAGAATTTAATTCCATGCAGAACTCTGGTTGCCATGGCAACCGAAAGAAAAAACTTTAAATATCTTCTTTTAAAAAACCATAAGAGCTAGAGCTAAGATATTTGGCATGAAACATCTTCTAGTGAGTGTCTACCAAGTTTGTTCAAATAAAAGCCCTGGGGTCAAAATTGGCCCCGCCCCGGGGGGTCATTGATTTTCCCTATATGCATATAGTAAAAACTTAAAAAATCTTCTTTTAAAGAACTCAAAGAGCTATGGCTAAGATATTTAGCATCAAACATGTTCTAATAGGTGTCTACCAAGTTTGTTCAAATAAAAGCCCTGGGGTCAAAATTTGCCCCGCCCCGGGGTGTCATTGATTTTCCCTATATAGTAAATGATTTTCCCTATATAGTAAAAACTTAAAAAATCTTCTTTTAAAGAACAAAAAGAGCTATGGCTAAGATATTGAGCATCAAACATGTTCTAATAGGTGTCTACCAAGTTTGTTCAAATAAAAGCCCTGGGGTCAAAATTGGCCCCACCCCAGGGGGTAATTGATTTTCTCTATATGCATATAGTAAAAACTTAAAAAATCTTCTTTTAAAGAACCAAAAGAGTTAAAGCTAAGATATTTAGCATGAAACATGTTCTAATAAGTGTCTACCAAGTTTGTTCAAATAAAAGCCCTGGGGTCAAAATTTGCCCCGCCCCGGGGGGTCATGGATTTTCCTTATATGCATATAGTAAAAACTTAAAAAATCTTCTTTTAAAGAACTCAAAGAGCTATGGCTAAGATATTTAGCATCAAACATGTTCTAATAGGTGTCTACCAAGTTTGTTCAAATAAAAGCCCTGGGGTCAAAATTGGCACCGCCCCGGGGGTCATTGATTTTCCTTATATGTGTATAGCAAAAACTAAAAAAATCTTCTTTGAAAAATCCCAAATAGCTAGAGTTAAGATATTAAGCATGAAACATCTTTTAGTGAGTGACTACAAAGTTTGTTCAAATAAAAGCCCTGGGGTCAAAATTGGCCCCGCCCCGGGGGTCATTGATTTTCTTTATATGTGCATAGCAAAAACTTAAAAATCTTCTTTGAAAAAACCCAAATAGCTAGAGTTTAGTTATTAAGCATGAAACATCTTCTAGTAAGTGTCTACAAAGTTTGTTCAAATAAAAGCCCTGGGGTCAAAACTGGCCTGACCCCAGGGGTGTCATTGTTTTTAACTATATGTGTATAGTAAAAACTTAAAAAAAATCTTCTTTCAAAAAGCCCAATGAGCTAGAGCTTATGGGTGTCTACCGAGTTTGTGCAAAGAAAAGCCCTTGGGTTAAATTGGCCCTGCAACGTTGGGGGGGGTTGGGGGGCCTATAGACAGGTGAGCGACCTCAGGGCCATCATGGCCCTCTTGTATAACACAGGATGTGAAACCTTTGGAAGTATACAGTCTAGATTATTTTGTTGACAGTTCACAGTTATCTTTTATAGGTATGTATTTCATAGGTGCATCTTGGACAATTTAAAATTAATTTTTTGTCATACAGTTCTGGTAGGATTTATGGTATTTTCATGGACTAACAAATGAACAGCTATCTCACTTGGGAAATGGACAAAAGCCTTCCTGTCCAAATATGACAAGGCAGACTAAAGCCCTCCCGTGAAAATGACAGGGCGTACAAAAGCCCTTTTGGAAAATAACAAGGTGGACAAAAGCCCTCCCGTGATAATAACAAGGTAGACAAAAGCCCTCCCGTGATAATAACAAGGCGGACAAAAACCCTCCCTTTCATATGACAGGGCGGACATAATTTGTGATCAGCTTGTATGTTGTGTATAATGATGCTATGAACTGGATATGTTTTGTGTTTTCTACGGCTTTTAGCAGAATTAGCGTAAATCAAATTTCTCAAGATATTGATTAATTTGATAAAATTAATGAATTATTCCCCTTTTGTTTCTTCGATTTTGATTGTAAGTAAGTAGTTGTTTTTGAGTATAAATAAAACACATTATTATATTTACAGTGACAGACAAATTGAAGAATATTTTGATATACCAGTACTTACCTGAAAGTAAGTAAACTTTTTAGCTCGACTATACGAAGTATATGGAGAGCTGTCCTACTCGCCCCAGCGTCCGCGTCCAGATTTCAGATTAAAGTTTTGGTGCAGTAAAATATTTTTCACTATAACTTTGTCATTTCTTAAGGTATCAACTTCAAACTTCAAATATATGTTCCTTATCATCAACCACATCTTATGTGACAAGGTTCATAACTCTAGCACCAATATTTTCAGATTTATCTCCCCTTGAACTTAGAATTTTCCTTAAAAAATACTATTTTTTACTGTTACTTCTTTATTTCATAAGGGATCAAGCTCATACTTCAAATATATGTACCTTATCATCATCCCCATCTTATGTGACAAGGTTCATAACTCTAGCACCAATATTTTCAGATTTATCTCCCCTTGAACTTAGAATTTTCCTTAAAAAATACTATTTTTTACTGTTACTTCTTTATTTCTTAAGGGATCAACCTCATACTTCAAATATATGTACCTTATCATCATCCTCATCTTATGTGACAAGGTTCATAACTTTAGCACCAATATTTTCAGATTTATCTCCCCTTGAACTTCTTTAAAAAATATTATTTTTTACTGTAACTTATTTATTTCTCAAGGGATCAACTTCATACTTCAAATAAATGTACCTTATCATCATCCACATCTTATGTGACAATGTTCATAACTCTAGCACCAATATTGCAAGAATTATCTCCTCATCAACTTAGATTTTTTTACTAGAAAAATGTTATTTTTACTATAACTTTTTTAGTTTTAAAGGTATCTACCTCAAACTTCAAATACTTATTCCTTATAATGAATTATATTTTATGTGACAATGTTCATAACTCTTGAAGTAATTTTTACAGATTTATTTCTCTTTGAACTTAAGATTTTCTTTAAGAAATATTATAACTTTGTTACTTTTTAAGGTATCTACTTCAAACTTCAAATATATACTTCTTATCATTACATACATGTTGTGTGACAAGGTTCATAACTCTAGCGTGACTATTTCTAGAATTATTTCCCTTTATCTTGGAATTTATTTTAACAAATGTTATTTTTTTACTTTAACTTAATACATAATTATACATAATTGATTTTTCTTTCATAGTTTTGTCCTCCTTACTGCGTCCAGTATTTTATTAGTCGAGCTTGGCTGTCTCCTGTGACAGCTCTTGTTTATTATTATGCCCCCCTTCGAAGAAGAGGGGGTATATTGTTTTGCTAATGTCGGTCTGTCTGTCGGTCTGTCCGTCGGTAGACCACATGGTTTCCGCTGATTATCTTGAAAAGTATGTATCACAAAGTCTTCATATTTCACACAGTGATTGGTCATAACTAGTAGATGACCTCTATTGATTTTGGGGTCACTAGGTCAAAGGTCAAGGTCACAGGGACCTTAAATATCAAAATGGTGTCCGCTGATTATCTTGAAAAGTATGTATCACAAAGTCTTCATAGTTCACACAGTGATTGTTCATCACTAGTAGATGACCCCTATTGATTTTGGGGTCAAAGGTCAAGGTCACAGGGACCTTAAATGTCAAAATGGTTTCCGCTGATTATCTTGAAAAGTATGTATCACAAAGTCTTCATATTTCACACAGTGATTGGTCATCACTAGTAGATGACCCCTTTTGATTTTGGGGTCACTAGGTCAAAGGTCAAGGTCACAGGGGCCTTAAATGTCAAAATGGTTTCCGCTGATTATCTTGAAAAGTATGTATCACAAAGTCTTCATATTTCACACAGTGATTGGTCATCACTAGTAGATGACCCCTTTTGATTTTGGGGTCACTAGGTCAAAGGTCAAGGTCACAGGGACCTTAAATATCAAAATGGTTTCCGCTGATTATCTTGAAAAGTATGTATCACAAAGTCTTCATATTTCACACAGTGATTGGTCATCTCTAGTAGATGACCCCTATTGATTTTGGGGTCACTAGGTCAAAGGTCAAGGTCACAGGGGCCTTATATGTCAAAATGGTTTCCCTTGATTTTTCCATAATTGAACACTTCCATGTACCCATTTTTGGCAAGTTTCTGTAATAAAATTACCAATTATGTGAGTCAATGGCTAGAAAGGGGGGTATATGTGTCGTTCGACATTCTTGTTATATTACAGTAATGCAGTCCAGATTTAATGTTGCATGCACTGGTATTTCAGATAAAATTTATCATAATATACATGTTTTTGAAATATAGTTATGAATATTTATGCTTTAACATTCAGGAAACCTGTGTAATATTTTATATAACATTTAAGTTTTGTCATTCATGCATTTCTTTTACATTCCTGTTTTGGTAACTATTTTTATTCATGTGATCAGTGCAGACCAAGATCAGCCGGCACAATTCTGTGCTGTCTTGTCTGATCATGGTCTGCACTGTTCACTCTTCAGTCGGTACTTATTAGCTCACCTGTCACAAAGTGACATGGTGAGCTTTTGTGATCGCTTTTGTGATCCGGCGTCCGTCCGTCCGTAAACTTTTACTTTAAATGACATCTCCTCATAAACCACCAAGCCAATTTCATCCAAACTTCACAGGAATGTTCCTTTGGTGGTCACCTTTAGAAATTGTTCAAAGAATTTAATTCCATGCAGAACTCTGGTTGCCATGGCAACCGAAAGAAAAAACTTTAAATATCTTTTTTTTAAAAATCCAAAGAGCTAGAGCTTTGATATTTGGCATGAAACATCTACTAGTGAGTGTCTACAAAGTTTGTTCAAATAAAAGCCCTAGGGTCAAAATTGGCCCCGCCCCAGAGGGTCATTGATTTTCCCTATATGCATATAGTAAAAACTTAAAAAATCTTCTTTTAAAGAACCAAAAGAGCTAGAGCTATGATATTTAGCATGAAACATCTTCTAATGAGTGTCTACCAAGTTTGTTGAAATAAAAGCCCTGGGGTCAAAATTGGCCCCGCCCTAGGGGGTCATTGATTTTCCCTATATGCATATAGTAAAAACTTAAAAAAATCTTCTTTTAAAGAACCAAAAGAGCTAGAGCTATGATATTTAGCATGAAACATCTTCTAATGAGTGTCTACCAAGTTTGTTCAAATAAAAGCCCTGGGGTCAAAATTGGCCCCGCCCCAGGGGGTCATTGATTTTCCCTATATGCATATAGTAAAAACTTAAAAATCTTCTGTTAAAGAACTTAAAGAGCTAGAGCTAAGATATTTAGCATGAAACATGTTCTAATGGGTGTCTACCAAGTTTGTTCAAATAAAAGCCCTAGGGTCAAAATTGGCCCCGCCCCGGGGGTCATTGATTTTTCTTTTATATGTGTATAGAAAGAACTTAAAAAATCTTCTTTGAAAAAACCTAAATAGCTAGAGTTAAGATAAAAAGCATGAAACATATTCTAGTGAGTGTCTACAAAGTTTGTTCAGATAAAAGCCCTGGGGTCAAAATTGACCCTGCCCTGGGGGTCATTGATTTTCCTTATATGTGTATAGCAAACACTTAAAAATCTTCTTTGAAAAAACCCAAATAGCTAGAGTTTAGATATTAAGCATGAAACATGTTCTAGTAAGTGTCCACAAAGTTTGTTCAAATAAAAGCCCTGGGGTCAAAACTGGCCCCGCCCCAGGGGTGTCATTGTTTTTAACTGTATGCGTATAGTAAAAACTTAAAAAATCTTCTTTTAAAAAACCCAATGAGCTACAGCTTAGATGTTTAGCGTGAATCATCTTCTTATGGGTGTCTACCAAGTTTGTCCAAATAAAAGCCCTTGGGTTAAAATTGGCCCAGCCGGGGGTTGGGGGTGGGGGCAGATCATTGTTTTTCATTATATGTGTGTAGTAAAAACTTAACATCATGAAACATCTTCTTATGGGTGTCTTCCAAGTTTGTTCAAATAAAAGCCCTGGGGTTTAAACTGGCCCCACTCCGGGGGCCTACATACAGGTGAGCGACCTCAGGGCCATCATGGCCCTCTTGTTTTGAAATTCTACCTAAAAATGATGAATGGTTTTGTCCAGATTAAAAGATCTATAAGTCAATTTAATATATTTAGCCTGGTGAAGGTTAAACATTATAAAAAAAACATAATTGAGATAGCTGAAGATAATATAAAGGTTTACAATATAACAGACCTCTTTACAGAGGCTCTAATCTTTGACATAGGATTCACAAAAATTGATATCTTGGCACTTTAAGGATATAATTATTTAGTACAATAGTAGTTTAAAAAGTGTGCATGTAGCAACATATACCCTAATTTTACATTGAAATTCTGTCATAGAATTTATAATTCTTCAATTAAAGCAATAATCGCTTGTTTGTTTATTGATATACAAGTACAATGTTTACAGTTCGAGAAAGTCATGGAGGAACAAGATTGTTAAGGAGAGCAGATTTTAATGCAGGATCTCATATAAACACAATGTTTCGTGTGCGATGTAAACTCTCTGATCCATCCACAGAAAAAAAACTTACAGGACCACTAGAGAGACGCCATGTTACTTACTTTGGTAATATGATTTTATAATGTTAATATGTCATATATGTATGGGATAGAAATAAGATAGATTATTTTTTAAAAGATGTTTCTTAACATTGAGTTACCAGAAGGCACTTTAGAATGTTTTTATAAGTGTTATTTTATTTTTAAAAAATGTTTTGTAATTGGTTCGCCACCAATATTTTTAGATCTTTTATTATTCTTTTATATAACATCCTATTATAAGGGACTGATAAAAAATGGTTGACTGAGTGCTACTGTTTTATGTAAAGAATTTTAAGATGATATGAAAATTCTATTTACATTGTCTACCAATATAGGTTTGCTTTATAAAGATAAAATAACATTTGATTTTGTTAAGAGTTTGTCACATGACAAAATACTAACGAATATAGTCTCTGACTTTTAATCATGTAAAAATACATATTGTGTTTCAGCCTCACTAGATGGTAGTTTAGGTTACTTGTTACCGGTCTCAGAGAAGGTGTATAGAAGATTACTCATGTTACAGAATGCCCTTAATATGCAGCTACCTCACACTGCCGGGCTCAATCCGAGATCTTACAGGTATTTATTGATATACATGTAATGTAATCATATTCCTTCAAAAGCCATACAGTTAGCTCAATAGGTAGAGCGTTGAACTGTGAATAGGGTGACCGGGTTCGATTCCTGGATGGCGCAGGTCTCTTTTGTTGTGATTGATCATGAAATCCTTTCTACGGTCATTCGCACTGTACCTCTGGTCTGGTATGTAATGAAGTTTCAGTTCCTTGTGAAAGTGGAGGAAACTAGTACTGATAAACTGTTTGACAGCATTCCCAGGAACGATGCGGTGGCTGAACTGTGCTCTTGTTAATTCAATGCGGCTTACTGCTGTGATCTGGAGTATAAACTACCAACACCACAATTATATTCCTTCATTTATATATTACCATATCAGTAAAACACATGATGTAGCTATGTAGTTTGTCTAATATTGCATCTTAATTATTCAAGATAGTAGTGAAAGATAAACTGAATGAATTGATTATATATTACAAGCTTTCTACTACAGTGTAATGTTATATATTTATGGAATCTAATATATACATTTCAAACATTGTACTTGAACATTGTTTGAAATATATGTAGATATACTTATTGTTGTTTCTCAAAAAAGCTTTGGTGGTATGTTTTAGTATATGTACAATTCTATGTGACAGTTATTTTTTTATTGTGTGAACTTTTCAGAGCTGTACAAAATAACTCAGCAGATCTTGCAAATGCCCACAAAAATGTTCTTGATGGTGAACTTCTTTGGAAATTTCTACATTTAAGTGTACTGGAAAAATCTGAAATGGCAAAGCGAATAGGAACCAGTGTTGATCAGGTGAGTCTATGTTAGCAACCACCAAATACATGTGTGAAAACTTGAATTTTTTTAAAAAAAAAGCCAACAATCTTTAAATATCTAAAATTAATCATGTATTTAGTTTTATGTAGTTTTATGTAGAAAAAGAGCATCTTTTAAGAGCTAGAATACTGTCTTGAAAACTCAAGTCAAGTGCCAAGGGAAGAAACTATCTTTTCTGTATTTGTCTATGGTATGATCAAAACAGATACATGAACCTTTCACAGACAAGGCAAAACCATTCATTTGTTCTTGATCATTGATTACATCATCCAAGTTAAAAACTAAAATCAGAGTGGATGTTTGTCATTGAAAACTTGACAAGTTAAGTTTGATTCTACCTAATGTTCTTCAGTAGTCTTGACAAATTAAACATAAACTTAAAGTATAAATGTTAGTATTTGAAAAAAAATAGGTAGGAAATACACTTTCATAATAATATATACATGACTAATTTTACACTATTTCCCCTTTTTGTTACAGTTGGTTGAAGATTTGATGGAGGTTGACAGATCCACAGCTCATTTCTGATCACTATGATTATATTGCCAATGACATGATGTAGAATCATGTATACAGGGCTGTAAATAACTGACTGTATAATATATCTACCACAGTGTTCAATGTGTATTTTATACACAGGGAGTGGAAGTTGTTTTAAAATTGTGGGACTGACTTAACCTCCCATTGCATCATCTAAATATGGACATTATGTTGTTGTTTTTGGGAAAGGGGTGTGGTTAGTGTGTGTGTGGGGGGGGGGGGAGGAAATGCATTTAGACAGTTTGTTTAAACATTTTATAGAACTGCATGTTTGATTTATACACATTAGACAGAAGTGATTTTTAAGGGGGATAGCATAGAGTACTAATGCTGACAATATCTCTCAGTGTTTCTTTTTGGGATAGAGGATCAAACCTGATTGCTTATTTTTAAAAATATCAGTCAGAAGCGGATTTGAAAAACATTATCAATATATTCCATGCTGAATCAATGTACATTTAGTAAGTTGTTTATTAGCTTGATATATCAATAACAGTAGATACACAGATATATGTGATTGGCTATGAAGATGTTACTGTGAATTCACATAATTTCTTTGGCATGAAATATCCTGGTTTTGTCACAAAGAACTTTTTCGTGTATTTTTCAATTTGGGGACTGTCTATTTTCTCCAAAAGGTATGCACTGTGATGCAAAATAATCAGAAGACAAAATGAAATTCCATTGGATCTTAAATTTGTGGATTTACCTATCCATGAAAATTAGTTCCTCACAAATAATAATGATTTTGCAGTAATTGTAAAGTGTGGAATTGCAGATTCAGTATGGAAGTGCGAATTTGCCAATTCAATTTATTCCAATTTATTCAGACAAAATAATCCAGTTGTTGGACATGATTTACAGTTGTTTTATTAAGACTTGTGTGAAGTAGAATTTATATAATGCCTTTGATGTTTCAAATGTCAGTCTTGTTCTTAGAAATGCTTGTCAACATTGCACACATTTATAGCATAAAAAATGTGAAAATGTAAACCCCTGTGTAATGAGCTTGTATTATATTCATCTTTTATTTGTCTCACTATAAAACTATAAATGTATTAACTTCATGCTTTTTGTTAAGGATATGTCTGTATTTTTGTACAGAAATAAAGTTTTAAAACTTTTTCCACAATTTATTTTATAATCATACTATCAGAGACTTCAATGACTGTAATAATATGATATGATGTACAAACTGAATGGTACAGATACTGGTTGGTACAGGCAGATGATTAAACTGGTTGGTACAGGCAGATGTCAATACTGGTCGGTAGAGGCAGATGATTAAACTGGTTGGTACAGGCAGATACTGGTTGGTACAGGCAGATGATTATACTGGTCGGTAGAGGCAGATGTCATTACTTGGTAGGTAGAGGCAGATGGTTCTACTGGTCGGTAGAGGCAGATGTCAATACTGGATGGTACAGGTAGATACTGGATGGTACAGGCAGATACTGGAGGGTACAGGCAGATGTTTATACTGAATGGTACAGGCAGGTGTTTATATACTGGATGGTACAGGAAGATACTGGGTGGTACAGGCAGATATTTATACTGGAATGGAACAGGCAGATGTTCAAACTCAATGGTACAGGCAGTTGTTTATACTGGGTGGTACAGACAGATGTTTATACTGGATGGTACAGACAGATGTTTATACTGGGTGGTACAGGCAGATGTTTATACTGGATGGTGCAGGCAGATGTTTATACTGAATGGTACAGGCAGGTGTTTATACTGGGTGGTACAGGCAGATGATTATACTGGATGGTGCAGGCAGATGTTTATACTGAATGGTACAGGCAGATGTTTATACAGGTTGGTACAGACAGATGTTTATACTGGGTGGTACAGGCAGATGTTTATACTGGGTGGTACAGGCAGATGTTTATACTGAATGGTACAGGCAGGTGTTTATACTGGGTGGTACAGATAGGTATTTATACTCGGATGGTACAGGCAGATGATTATACTGGATGGTGCAGGCAGATGTTTATACTGAATGGTACAGGCTGGTGTTTATACTGGATGGTACAGGAAGATACTGGGTGGTACAGGCAGATATTTATACTGGATGGTACAGGAAGATACTGGGTGGTACAGGCAGATATTTATACTGGATGGTACAGGCAGATGTTCAAACTCAATGGTACAGGCAGTTGTTTATACTGGGTGGTACAGACAGATGTTTATACTGGATGGTACAGACAGATGTTTATACTGGGTGGTACAGGCAGATGTTTATACTGGATGGTGCAGGCAGATGTTTATACTGGATGGTACAGGCAGATGTTTATACTGAATGGTACAGGCAGGTGTTTATACTGGGTTGTACAGATAGGTATTTATACTGGATGGTACAGACAGATGTTTATACTGGGTGGTGCAGACAGATGTTTATACTGAATGGTACAGGCAGGTGTTTATACTGGATGGTACAGGAAGATACTGGGTGGTACAGGCAGATATTTATACTGGATGGTACAGGAAGATACTGGGTGGTACAGGCAGATATTTATACTGGATGGTACAGGCAGATGTTCAAACTCAATGGTACAGGCAGTTGTTTATACTGGGTGGTACAGACAGATGTTTATACTGGATGGTACAGACAGATGTTTATACTGGGTGGTACAGGCAGATGTTTATACTGGATGGTGCAGGCAGATGTTTATACTGAATGGTACAGGCAGGTGTTTATACTGGATGGTACAGGAAGATACTGGGTGGTACAGGCAGATATTTATACTGGATGGTACAGACAGATGTTTATACTGAATGGTACAGACAGATGTTTATACTGGATGGTACAGACAGATGTTTATACTGGATGGTACAGACAGATGTTTATACTGGGTGGTACAGACAGATGTTTATACTGGATGGTACAGACAGATGTTTATACTGGATGGTGCAGACAGATGTTTATACTGGATGGTACAGACAGATGTTTATACTGGATGGTACAGGCAGATGTTTATACTGGATGGTACATACAGATGTTTATACTGGATGGTACAGACAGATGTTTATACTGAATGGTACAGACAGGTGTTTATACTGGATGGTGCAGACAGATGTTTATACTAGGTGGTACAGGCAGATGTTCCTACTGGGCGGTAAGGCAGATCCTCATACTAGTTGGTACAAATAAATGTTTATTTTTGGTAGTACAAACAGATGCTCATACTGGATGGTTAAGGCAGACGTTTATGTTGGGTGGTACAAACAGATGATTACACTGGATGTTAAGACAGATGCTCGTACTAGTTGGTAAGAGTAAAGACAGATGCTCATACTGGGTGGTAAGACAGATGCTCATACTAGTTGGTAACCGTCTGTCAGTTTTTCCTTTCACACTGAATGCTTCAAGTGTCAGTGATAAACATGTATATATATTTCTTTTTGTATATTTTTTTCTTGAATTTCATGTCATATATCTGTTGATATTAGATATGTACCAGTATGTGTAAAGCTCGACTTAAGTTGGATCTATGTCATCTTTTCAAAATACAGCTTATTTTCTTGTACCATAGATCAGTTATTCTATCATATTCTAGTATATAATTTTCATAGACTTACAAAAGAATCTAAAAGTTCCAGTAGATTGTATGCCAGATTCTTTAATTTTTCACTGACACTTTTGCATTTTACAAATATTTCAACAATTTAAATGATCTAGGTTTGTGACAATATATGGAATATATCACCATGTGGTAACATTGTTATGGGGGAACCAGCATTCCTATCTGAGGAGTTCAGTTCAGTTCAGAGCTGGTCACCACTTCCAGTTATGGTAAAAATGGAGCTCTGTCAGTATTACAGGTGAATAACCTTTTTATGATGCAGCTTATTTGGCAGAATGGTTAATGTTGCTGCCTTCAAATCACTTGCCCCTCACCCTTGTTGGTTTATATCATTTTAGGGACTTTAGCTTTCATTTGAGGTACCTATCTTTCTAGCTGTCTGAAGGTTGGTGGTTCTACTCAGGTGCCTGAAGTAATGCACTAACAGCTACCTCGGGTCTTCCTCCACCAGTCAAGCTAGAGATATGATCTTTACAATGTTGATATGACTTAAAACCTAACAAAAGAAGAGAAATTGTTTGAAGAGGTAGTCACTATTTAGTTGTCATTCTCATAAATTAGCCTAGTAAGATTCAAGTCCTTTTACTCATGTATATCATTGTTTTCTCCTATGATATTTACACATAGTTTTTATAAGCAGTGAACTGATAAATTTGTTGATGTCTAAGTAAGATTACACAAACTTAGTTTCTTGTTTTTGTATTCAGAGAAGTATTAGACCACAAGTTGTGACAACGTTTGAGTTACCCAGCTGTGTGAACATGTGGACAGTGACAGGACCAAAGACAAGTGGTGACAAAGACGACGATGAGAAAGAGATACAGGATGGTCATGCTTTCTTGATACTAAGTCGACCGGACTCTAGTATGGTAAGTTCCTAATACTAAGTCGACCGGACTCTAGTATGGTATGTAAATAATAATAACCGGTTTTAGGGCATTTTCTTACATATCTTTATCACCCCTATACAACAGAACTATAGATACATAAGCTATCAGTGGTCATTGTTGTGTTTGTTTTATACAAATTAATTTTAATTGTGTGTTTAGTTTGTGTCGGAAGCTATAAGCTTATGGAAACACTCTTGAATCTGTTTCTGGAACCAGCTAGTACTAAGCAATAAATAAGTTTCTTGCTCAAGGAAACAACATCTTGCCCTTGACTTGGTCGAAATTGATGTGACGAGCAATCCTTAGATTACTAATCCAACACATTTGTGTTTGTTTGTAACAAATTATTCATCAAAATAAGGCTGTTCTTTTTTCCTTCTTTTGGACTTATTTATTTGGCTTGAGTGTAAGGAGAGTTGTGGTTATATATTAATATTTTTATTTTATATTTAAGCCATTTGTGGCAAGTTTGAAGAGAACATTGTTCAGATGCAGTTGCATCTTTCATTACAAAATGAAACAGTTTGTAAGATTTTATAAAAAATTCATGTAACAGTAAAGCAATTAATTATGACAATTCAAATGAACTCTTTAGAAATTGATATAAGAAAGTATCAATATTTTTTTTACACATATGTTACAGATTTTACAGACTGGTCAGGAGATTCAAGAATTAGATCACAGTG
Organism: Ruditapes philippinarum; assembly: GCF_026571515.1. Taxonomy (NCBI): domain Eukaryota; kingdom Metazoa; phylum Mollusca; class Bivalvia; order Venerida; family Veneridae; genus Ruditapes; species Ruditapes philippinarum. Next base: position 13,300 of record NW_026864963.1, on the reverse strand, counting down.
GATTTAGTACCCAGACTGCCACTATATATGCTGGTAATGTTGGAGAAGGCAGATATATTCTACAGGTGTCCTCAGGTGGCATCAGATTACTGGATGGAGGTAAGGAGAAGTTTCTTTCTTGATTATTGTTAAAAAATAATGGGGTTTATCCAACTAACCTTATATTGGTCATAATATATAATTTTTGGGGCGTCTGTGGCTTAGTGGTTTGAACATTGTTGACTTCAAACCACTTGCCTCAACTCTCATCTGTGCCAGCATCTACAAATTCTTTCATGTTAGGAAGTTATCAATCTAGCTTACAGAACTTGGGTAGTTCTACTCAGGTGCATGGTTAGTCTGAATTAATGAACAAAGGGGAACCTAAGGTCTTGGGTCCTAATTCATCAGTAAAGCTGGAAAGACTCCATATGACATAAACTGTTGGTGCAATGTAAAACCCAACCAAAAACGCCAAAAAAAAAAGAAACTTTGAAAAATTAAAAAAATTAAAAATTTGCATATACACATTTATATCATAAGTGTTCAAAAAAGAAGTTTGAAAGGTAACAAAATTAAAAAATAATTGTCAGGAGAAGAAGCTTAAACATTCATGCAATAGGTGAATAATTATTGTAAAGTGGCGGCATGACTGTGTGGTTAATATGTCAGAATAGTAATCTAAGGATTGCAAGATGTGTGGTTTTAAACCCTGTCAGAGGCAAGCCATCAGGAAACTTTACCTTCATGGCTCAGTACTGATAGGTTCCATGTATAGATTCGAATGTGTTAAACAGTATAAGATTATAACTTCCTGCACAGTCAAACTAAAATAAATTTTGTATAAGCTGTTTTAGTGTGTTGCTAAGTTATAATTATATAGTTGGTTTAATTGGTTTATACATGCTCATTTATACAATTTTACAGTACAACAACTGCAGCATATTCCAATTGAGATGGGTACTCCTATAGTACAATGTACTGTAGCTGATCCCTATATTTTGATAATGAGTGATTAGGGAACCATCATGATGTTAACATTGAAACAAGAAGTGACTGGTGCCCGGCTTGTTCTTACCAAGCCTCTCATTTCTAATGTAGGTACCATATTGTTTCTATAAATGATTCTACCTTAGTATTTGCCTCCTTTTGAGTATACATTGTAGTTTTTGTTTTTTGTTGCTTAAGTTGTTCATGGAGTTATGATACAACTACTCATATGTGTTTAAAAAGAGTAGAGAAAACCAGTACATTGTCAGCATTGACTCTGGGTCAAGTTATTGATTACTTTCATTTCAAATAATGGTTCTTTAGTGTCAAATCAGATATTTGCTGAACTCACTGCAACCAGCAATGTCACTTATAAAACAAACAAAAAACAAAAAAAATCCAAGAAGAAGATAAATAAAGCACACTAAGACATTTACATTTGTTTCAATATGTTTACTAATAATTTTTTTATTACAGAAGCAAATAAACTTTGTCTTGACTTCAATCCATACAGAAAAATGATATCTCTAAGAAACTTTTTTCATTATATTTGTAAATGACAAGGTATTTTGTTATAATTTAGAATTTTACTAGGAAATATTCATTACAATAAAACATATGTACTTATTTCAGAAACCACGAGTGACCACTCTCTGTGCATATAAAGATGAGAGTGGAATGTTTACTACATCAGCTGTTGAAGTAGAAGAAGAAACAATAACAACAGAACAGAAAATAAACATGAATACTTCACTAGAAAAAGTCTTCAGTATGGAAAACAGGTAAATACATGTATTACATGTTTTTCAGTAGACAGTGAAATCAGTTTTTTTATAACAATATATGACAATTTGTATATAAGTTGTACTCAATGTATTTTTTCCGATCTGATCAAGTACGGTACGACCCAAGCAGAAAATAGTTACTAACTCCATGTTTGAATATGTATTGTAATCATAGTGAGTACACAAAATAAGAACAAAATGTCAGATCTTGTCTTAAAGAAGCAAAGAAAATGTTGAAAATCTAAGGATTTTATTAGTACTGTTGGTTAAACCTTTAACATAGTTTTTAGAGCGCCATTTAAATGGTGAGTGTTTTTTCTAAACGTGACACCCCTAAATAAATAAAACAGCAGGGACTCGGAGAGAAAACAGACTTATAAGCCAGGGCGCGGGCAAAGTTAAATAAATAAAACTTCTCCCTGCGTCCCTGCTTATTAGTGTATTTTGCCCTGCGAGCCCGCCAAGCGAAAAGTTGAGAATTAACAAATTAAAATGGCATGGGCACGGAGCGAACACACGTTAATTAGCCCACCATTTTATTTCTTAAATCTCACTCAGGGCGAAGTTTTATTATGCTCCCCGAAAATTTCGGGGGAGCATATAGTCGTCGGGTTGTCCGTCCGTCCGTCAATCCGTCCGTCCGTACGTCCCAACTCGTGTCCGGCTACCTTGAAGGTCAAGGTCACAGCATGACCTTGCATCAAAATCGTGTCCGGTCCATAACTTCTTTATTTGAAGTCGGATTTTAAAACTATTTCACAGAAGTGATCACCATATTGAGACGACGTGTCGCGCGCAATATTTGGGTCACTACCTTGAAGGTCAAGGTCACAGCATGACCTTGCATCAAAATCGTGTCCGGTCCATAACTTCTTTATTTGAAGTCGGATTTTAAAACTATTTCACAGAAATGATCACCATATTGAGACGACGTGTCGCGCGCAACATTTGGGTCACTACCTTGAAGGTCAAGGTCACAGCATGACCTTGCATCAAAATCGTGTCCGGTCCATAACTTCTTTATTTGAAGTCGGATTTTAAAACTATTTCACAGAAATGATCACCATATTAAGACTTCGTGTCGCGCCCAACATTTGGGTCGCTACTTTGAAGGTCAAGGTCACAGCATGACCTTGCAGCAAAATCCTGTCCGGCCCATAACTTCGTTATTTGAAGTCAGATTTTAAAACTATTTCACAGAAATGATCACCATATTAAGACAACGTGTCGCGCCCAACATTTGGGTCATTTTGAAGGTCAAGGTCACAGCATGACCTTGCAGCAAAATCTTGTCCGGCCCATAACTTCGTTATTTGAATTTAGATTTTAAAAATATTTTACAGAAATGATCACAATATTGAGATGACGTGTCGCGCGCAACATTTGGGTCCCTATCTTGAAGGTCAAGGTCACATGACCTTGCAGCAAAATCGCGTTCGGCCAGTAACTTCGTTCCTTGAAGTCGGATTTAACAACTATTTCACAGGGATGATCACCATATTGAATCGACGTGTCACATGCAACATTTGGGTCGCTACCTTGAAGGTCAAGGTCACAGCATGACCTTGCAGCAAAATCATGTCTAGCCCATAACTTCCTTATTTGAAGTCTGATTTTACAACTATTTCACAGAAATGATCACCATATTGAGACAATGTGTCGTGCACAACATTTGGGTTGTTTTTACACTTTGAACTTTGCCTGTGACATAACTCTGACACTACAAGAGGTATACCTTCCTGTGTCCAAAACCTATTCGGGGAGCATCACCCGGTTCAACCGGCTCTTGTTTATTAAACTTTGCCTTGCGCCCCACTAATTACCTTGTTTTTCGCTCTGCACCCCTGCCATTTTAACTTGTTAATTCTCTACTTTTCGCATGGCGGGGTTGCAGGGTGAAACAGGAATGGCACAAAGCAGCCATCATAAAAATGTCCTATCTTGTCATAGAAAAGTAAAAAAAAATGTTAAAATTTGAATTGCTGAGGACTGAAAATTTACTTCGAATAATGAATGGGTTCGAATAATCGAAATCCAAATATAGTGGTAGGCGACAACTGTTCAACTGTAACGCCAACCAAAGCAAAAGTACAGTTTACAACACACTTTTGTTTCAATAAATCAATCAAGAAAAATAAATAAACAACATAAGATGCATAAAAAATTAAATTTTATTGGTAAAGAAGACATAAATACTTGCATTTTGTTCCTCATATACATGAAAATTATCATGTCATCTTCAAGCATTAACTATAACAACATCTGACACGGTGCAGAATTTTAATCATAGATAAGATAGATATGTATTCTCAATTAGGATATCTTGTGCTTAAAATGCACTGATTTAAAATATAAAAATAATTTTTTCATTATTCATTATTCATATACAAATACATGGTAGTGTTTGCTTGTTTATATAATACTTAATTGAGATTGTTTACTTTCACTCTTTCATGAAAACTATTAAATTGAATACTTTTAACTGTCCAATAATTGAAAGAGAAATTACTTGCATGCAAGTAATTTTCAAAATTTTCAGTAATTAAAGAAAATTTAAAAAGTATGCATAATTTTTTAGATTGTCTAAATGCACACATGGTTGTTAGAAATTTTAACAAGTTTTTACAGTCAGCGAGTGGTTTAGCGGCAATTAGTCTGGCTTCGATTAATAATAGGTGTGGAATTCTTTCATAATTGTATAAATGGGAACAAAATTTTACTTCTAAATAAAGGAGGTATTCAGATATTGCAATTGGAATAATACGTTTGTATTCATATAGCTTTATATGGAGATAAAAAAGGACTGCCTATCTTCTAAGGATAATGCCGGGTATTCAAATAAAGGGTTGTCCAATAACCAGGGTCGGACTGTACATGTAGTACTTAAAATATCTTCTTTCAAGAAACATAAAGAGCTAGAGCTTAGATATTTGGCATGAAACATCTTCTAGTGAGTGTCTACCAAGCTTGTTCAAATAAAATCCCTGGGGTCATAATTGGCCTCGCACCGGGGATCATTGTTTTTCCCTATAAAATTATGTATGTAGTAAAATAAAAAAATATTCTTCTTCTTCAAAAAAAAAAAATAGTTAGAGCTTAGATATTAAGCATGAATCATCTTCTAGTGAGTGTCTTTCAGGTTTGTTTCAATAAAAGCCCTGGGGTCAAAATTGGCCCGCCACAGGGAGTCATGGATTTTCTTCATTTGTAGATCTATATTGTTACAAGTTAAACGTAACAGAGAAGATAACGCAGCAACAAATCTACAATTTTTGATTAAAGAAAAACATTTATTTCAATAATAAAAAAAATATGAAAGTAAAATTTATCTCACACTTCAAATTCAATTGTCCACAACTCAAATTTAATCCATGTCCAATGTCCACAGCAGAATATCACAATATGTCCAAAAAATCACTTCCCACACAGAATAACAGAATCCAAACTAATATATAGCAGTACAATAGCACACAATCAGTATATCAACATCACACAGTAGTGTAAATAAGCACACATACCTCAAAGTACAAACATTCATATATATATTTACTATCAATGAACAATCTAGAATACTTAACTACTTAGAGAATGAAAATTCCAGAATGAACATGAAAAGAACTTTCTTGAAAGAAGATGAATGAACATGAAAAATTATATAAATATCAAATAAACAAAATTATTAAAACTGATAGTGGCATGAGTAGGTATCGAACACAAGACATCAAGATTATCAGTCCTGATTTTCCATTTATGCATATAGTAAAAACAAAAACAAAAATCCTCTTAAAAAAAAATAATTCCAAATTAACAATTTTCTGACTCAGGTGAGCGATTTATGGCCATCATGGCCCTCTTTTTGAATTACCTATAGGTTGATAAAAACATGATTATGACAATGTTTTGCACTTGTATGTATAAATAAAACATAAAGTGCAGCTATTGCAACAAAACTTAACAAACCGAGAGTATTTTAAAAGCTTATTCTTTGAATGTTTAATGTTTTTCATAAAAAACAATCAGCAAAAACCACATACAACAAGTTCCATAACCTGCACGACAAATGTTATTGCATAGGCTGTTTTACATATATAACATGATTTTAAATATCAACACACATATTTAAACTAGAGAATTTAAAGTTTATTTAACATTAAAGTCATTCTGTTTGATAAAAAAAATAAAAATGAATTTCACCAAAAAAGATTTATGTCAAATGTTCAATCTGATGTCCGTTTTGTGCTACTACGATATCATTGAGTCTTTTTTCAATAATGTTAACACTCATTGCATGTGAATTTTTTTTTATTTCTCGGCAAATGGCTGACTTAAGCTGCTCAAGGGTGTCTGGTTTTGGATTGTAAACATTGTCTTTTAAGTATCCCCATAGGAAGAAATCTTACAGCCTTAAATGTTTCTTTCAACCATTCCACCACGTGTTCTGCAGTGTGTGGTGCCGCTCCATCTTGCTGAGACCATATTGTCTTAATTTCAACACCTTTTCTTTGTAAGGCTGGAAGAAATTTGGTCTTCAAGAGATAAAGAAATCACTCACTTTATTGTTTTGGTTTTTACCTTTCGATTAAAAAGAAGAATGGTCCAATCATGTGTCGTTTTGCATAGATAATTTTGAATGTAAATACACATTTTCTTTTATTTAATCAATAAGTCAGTTTGTACACTACTTAAATAACCATACTATAGATTTTTTAATTAAATGGCTTTCAAAATATCATATTTTATATAGTGACCTGGTACACTGTCATCATAAAAAATATACATGTATATTTTGTGACTAGATACAAGGAAACAATCACTAGGCTGGTGAATTTATGTCTGTTGTTTGACAGATATTTCTCCATATTATGTTTTTGTGCCCCCACTTTAGTGGCGGGCATTTAGATTTACCCTTGTCTGTCCGTCTGTCCGGACATTCCAACATTTTGGCTTTAGGGGCTATTTTCTTTGTTATTTTCTTTGTTTTCTTAAGGGCTACTAGCCCCTAAACCAGGGCTCACATTGGCTCAAGTAAAATAATAGCCAATATTTTTAACTTTAAAAAATAATAGCCAAAAGTTCAGCGGACTTTTCACGATTTAGCACTTAACAACATAAGCAGTTGACTAAATAAACATTCCATATAAATCTTTTTCAGTTTTATAAGGATTCTCAAATAAACTGATACATTTGTGTATATTGATAACTACCTTTTTTACATAGAACCACAACTTTAATTGCTATTATAGAACATGTTATATAGTAAAATTACTGTATAACAATAATATTAAAGATTCATTATAACTTTACATAATGCTGTTATCAGACAATTTCCTTTGTTTGTTCTAATCAAATTCACTGTCAATTTCCACATTTCACACAGAACTGGAGTAGATCTAGGCCATATTAATTAGCCTATAGAAATAACACTTGCAAACTCATTCACAGAATGCTGCCTTTTTTCTGAAAATGTCATCATCACCAATGTAATTCAAATTTTCTGCCATAATAGTTAAGATTTTTAAACAGAACATAGGTTATTTTCACCTTTAAATAAATATCAAAATTATCGGTGTCGCGAAAATATGTGACAATCGGATTTTTTCCTGTTTTCTGAAGAAATATTCACAATTTTGGTTGTTGTGTAAATAGTTGTTTGGAAGTAAATATTTTTTAAAATATTTTATCATTGTTTTTCCACTGGCGATTTTGTCAAGCAGCTTAAAACAAAAAAAAATCAAAATTTGCAATTACTGCAATTTACGGTAAATTTTGGGTTGGTCAATATCCAGTTTATCAATTTAAAGACGATTTTTGTAGCTAATTGACGGATATTTGATAGCTATTATAATGCTGGACAATATCTTTTAAGTACTTATACAATTTTACATCTCGCATGTATTTTTATCACCTCGGGCAATATAGTAAGCAGCATGTGACCGATAAAAAGTTGACACTCATTAAATCTACCCCGCTGGTGTTAATTGGGTCTACTGCATTCTTTATCGATTTTTACACCTTATATAAACACTGTTGGAAGTAAAAAATAATCGCCAGATTTTGTAGTCAAAATGCAAAAATAATCGCCAATCTTATGAAATAATCGCAAATGGCGACTATGGCGACCAACAGCGTGAGCCCTGCTAAACCCTTTGATCACGGAATGAACCTATTGTTCTCTTTTGTTCTCTTTACTGTAATATAGCCCCTAAACCCAAAATGTTTGCTCGTCCATCCTTCCGTCCGTTCGTCCGTCCGTTCTCTTTTGTGTCGCACGTAACTCAAAAGTATTTGACCTAGAGTCATGAAACTTTACAGGAATGTTGATCAGCATGTGAAGTTGTGCACCTGGGTATTTTCGTCTGGATATTTTTAGGAATTTCAGAGTTATTGCCCTTGACTTAGTAAAATTTTGCAATTTTCAACTTGTGTCGCATGTAACTAAAAAAGTATTTGACCTAGAGTCATGAAACTTTACAGGAATGTTGATCAGCATGTGTAGTTGTGCACCTGGGTATTTTCGTCTGGATTTATTAAGTATTTTTAGAGTTCTTGCCCTTGACTTAGAAAATTTTAGCAATTTTCAACTTGTGTCGCATATAACTCAAAAAGGATTTGACATAGAGTCATTAAACCTTACGGGAAGGTTGCTCAGCATATTTAGTTGTGCACCTGTGGTTTCGCTTGTGGATTTATGCAGTATTTGTAGAGTTATTTCCCTTGACTTAGTAAAAACCGTTTCATTATGTTGTTATTTGTTCCTTGAGCGCTTCAGTTAGAATCAACCAACTTTACAGAAATAATGATCAACATCACTAAATTACAGGAATAATGATTCACATCACTGTGAAGCTATGCACCTGGGACTTTGCATGTGGATTTTTTTCAGTTTTGTTAAAGTTATTGCCCTCGACTTACAGTAGTATTAATTTGCAATTTTAAACTTGTTTATTCATAGCTCAAAAAGTATTCACTTGTAGGCCTGAAAGTTTACAAGAATGTTGGTCAGCATGTGTACTTATGCACCTTGGGGTTTGCTTGTAGATTTATTCAGTATTTGTAAAGTTCTTGCCCTTTACTTAGTAAAAGATTTTTAGTTTTCAAAAAATATTTGACCTAGAGTCATAAGATTGACAGAACAGTGGCGCGGTGGGGGCACCCGTGTCCTATGGACACATTTCTAGTTTGTCTAAATAACAATGCTTCAAATTTCTAACCAGTTACAACATTTTTGTATCTTTTCAGTTTCTACTTTTCTTTATTCTTTTAGAAGATATAGTATCTTTGAGCCCATTTTGTATTCTTTGATTTCACATGACTCTTCTGCAACAATAAGTGTAGAATTCTGCTTGTTGAAAAGTACCGATTGCACACGTGTTGATTTTTCTAATTGTAGTCTTTTTTGCTCTGTCCCATGTAATGATTTCAGAGACATATTTCCATACTTGTTTAAAAATATGATCTGCTCTGCAGACAGCATACATAGATACAAGTATCTATCTCTAGTAAATTGATAGCGTGTACTAGTTGGCTTTTGTTTCATCTCTGTCTTACTAAATGTATATATGTTAGTATCTGCATCAATTAAATCAAAAGTATCTACACTGATAAGTATCTTTAATGGCTTACCGAACTGTTGCCTTTCAGCTTCCTCATTGTTATATATTGACAAACATTCACCTTTTTTATTGTAAACAATAACATGATATTTGTGTGACATGTTATTAGTTAAGGAAATGGGCGTTTTCTTTTCAGGCTTTTCACATTCAACCCTACAACAAACATACACTGTATTCTCTGTAGGGTCACAATCAATCTTGGTGCATTTTCCTTCTTCTATAGGAAATGCTGATCCTAAAGTCATGTTTTCATCAATGGTTACAAACTGAACCAGGTTTCTTTTACTTAGTACAATGGCAACCTCATGTGGTTTTGTAACACACATACATTCTGGGGTATCATTTAAATCAATATAATCTTTCACCTCTAAATTATCTCCCAGTCGTTTAAGCTTGGAATTTTTTGCATCTGTGATTACCATAGTATCGTCAGGCAGTTGACACATTCCATTTATGCTGCACTTGTTACAGTCAGTTTGGCATGTGATATTGACAGATTGTTTGAGTTGTAGAGAAAATACAGGACTTTCCTTTGTTTCTTCAACAACATTTCCAAATGCTGTGATTTGTTTAGGTATGACTTCATTATTGAACTTGTAAAAAATGGAGGGCTGCAGCCAATTTTTAGAAAGATCTGTCACTACTTTTTGCACTTCTCTCAAAGTTATCTGGCAATTCTTCATCGTTATGAAGGCCTCCACTTCATTCATTTCATCTCTGTTTATTTGATTTAAGCTCTTTCTCAATCCTGACATAACTGCGTCTAGTCCTTTTATATCAGCCTTGACTGCATCTTGATGTTTTGCATGAATTTTTCGGATATTTTCTCTAGATGTATTTGCTAGGACTTTTATCCTTTGTATTAGCCTATCTTCATATTCATCAATATCAGCCAAGATTTGTTCCTTTTCCTGTGTCATATCTTTTAAGTTGCAATTTCGATATTCTTTTTCCTGATTTGCAGATGTTATGAACTTTTCCAAGGAAGATTTTAAGTTGCAAAATTCTTGACTTTCTTTAGTTCTCTGTGCAACTGTTTCTATCATGTTCACCTCCTTGCATGACCTATATAATGTAATACAGTAATGTATTGTAGTCTTATTGAACAACATAAACATTAATTTATAAATATAAGATATTTGTCAGTGACCCATTATGCCCGAAAATGCTTTTTATTTTCATTTCTTGAATGAAGCTTTTTAAATTTTGATGTCCTGTTAAAGTGTCAAAAATATTTATTTGCCATTGATGCCATGTCCTTTTTTCGCTTCTTCGCCTCAATGTTCTTTAATGCGAAAACACGAAGGTACGACAAAGTTGGACTTAGTTGTCTGTTTGTGTTTCAATTTTTCAGATTTTCAAGGCAAAAAAGCAAAAATACTAATAGAATAAACACTGTCAAAATACAAAAATGAGCAAACACAAAGAGACAACAAAGCTACTCTTTGCTTTTTAGCATTGTTACATTTTTCGCATTGTTGCATTTTCGCATTTTCGCTTTTTCATGGCCCTTTTGCTTTGTACAGCCTTTATTTATTTTTTTTACCAATGTCAATACAGCTTTACGCTGACTTTACTCATGTAACTTTTAAAGGGACATAATAATAAGTTTTAATAATATTAATATAATATATATATCAAAGTTATTTTGAATTTAATTCTAGTTTTAGAACGTTTATTATTACAGTTTCTTTCATTCTTCTTTTGGATGTGTCTGGTTCTTGCATTTTATAGATTGGCATTATATTAAATTTTGGAGTGATGTCTCTAGCGCAAATGGCTATGTGTCGACTGACTGGTGACAATACATTTTCTGGATTTCGTATATGTTTGTTGTGTAATGTTACTCTTTCATAAATTTGAGGTTTCCACAACATAATGTTTGGAACATCCATTACATGTCAATGCATAAATTACATTTTGTATGTCGCATGATCCTAAAATTCGCAGCCATTCTTGAAATGGTACATTGTATGTATTTCCTTCTATCAAGTGTTAAAATGCAGCATTTTAAACTATTGCATCTTATTATCTTTTTCTTTCTCTGTGTTGAAGAAAATTGTGCTCTGGTCTATTTTTTTTTTTTTTTTAGCTCACCTGTCCCAAAGTGACAGGGCGAGCTTTTCTGATCGCTTTTCGTCGGTCGTCCGGCCGTCGTCCGTTCGTCCGTCGTCCTTAAACTTTTACTTTAAATGACATCTCCTCATAAACCACTAAGCCAATTTCATCCAAACTTCACAGGAATGTTCATTTGGTGGTCACCTTTGAAAATCGTTCAAAGAATTTAATTCCATGCAGAACTCTGGTTGCCATGGCAACCAAAAAGACTTTAAATATCTTCTTCTAAAAAATCCAAAGAGCTAGAGCTTAGATATTTGGCATTAAACATCTTCTAATGGGTGTCTACCAAGTTTGTTCAAATAAAAGCCCTGGGGTCAAAATTGGCCCCGCCCCAGGGGGTCATTGATTTTCCCTATATGCATATAGTAAAAACTTAAAAAATCTTCTTTTAAAGAACCCAAAGAGCTAGATCTAAGAAATTTAGAATGAAACATCTTCTAATGGGTGTCTACCAAGTTTGTTCAAATAAAAGTCCTTTGGTCAAAATTGGCCCCGCCCAAGGGGGTCATTGATTTTCCCTATATGCATATAGTAAAAACTTAAAAACCTTCTTTTAAAGAACCCAAAGAGCTAGAGCTAAGATATTAAGCATGAAACATGTTCTAATGGATGTCTACCAAGTTGTTCAAATAAGAGCCCTGGGGTCAAAATTGGCCCCGCCCCGGGGGTCATTGATTTTCCTTATATGTGTATAGCAAAAACTTAAAAAATCTTCTTTGAAAAAACTCAAATAGCTAGAGGTTAGATATTAAGCATGAAGCATCTTCTAGTGAGTGTCTACAAAGTTTGTTCAAATAAAAGCCCTGGGGTGAAAATTGGCCCAGCCCCAGGGGACATTGATTTTCCTTATATGTGTATAGCAAAAACTTAAAAATCTTCTTTGAAAAAACCCAAATACTAGAGTTTAGATATTAAGCATGAAACATTTTCTAGTAAGTGTCTACAAAGTTTGTTCAAATAAAAGCCCTGGGGTCAAAATTGGCCCCACCCCGGGGGTCATTGATTTTCCTTATATGTGTAAAGCAAAAACTTAAAAATCTTCTTCGAAAAATCCGAATAGCTAGAGTTCAGATATTAAGCATGAAACATTTTCTAGTAAGTGTCTACAAAGATTGTTCGAATAAAAGCCCTTGGGTCCAAACTGGTCCTGCCCCAGGTGTGTCATTGTTTTTAACTATATGTGTAAAGTAAAACCTTGACCAGCTAGACTTTAGATGTTTAGCATGAAACATCTTCTAATGGATGTCTACCAAGTTTGTTCAAATAAAAGCCCTTGGGTTTAAATTGCCCCGCTACGGGGCTTATATACAGGTGAGCGACTTCAGGGCCATCATGGCCCTCTTGTTTAATTGGCTGGTTGTCTTTTCTTTTAAATTATGTGACTGCTTTCAATTATTCCTTTCATTATTTCATCATTTTGTAAAATTGGTAGATTTTCTTGTATTACTGTGAATAATTTGGTATTCTTTGGCACGTATGGTATGACTATTTCGTCCATCTTTAGTTTTGTCTTCCGTAATTATGATTTATCTATTGCTAAAGCTCTCTGGGTGCTGTTTTCTATATGTTTCTGAGGATATTTTAAAGAAGCCAAGAATTTGTTTAATGAATTTAATCTGAGATGCAATATGTCAATATTAATCATTATAGGAATGGCCTCTGTCTGTCAGTCTGTCTGTCAGTAACATTTTCGTGTCCGCTCGATAACTAAAGCTGCTGAATTTTTTTTAATAATAACTTGGCACAAGTGATCACAATAATCAGATGATGTGCAAAGTGTAAAAATTTGGTTGCTACCCCACAGGGTCAAGC
>NW_026864962.1:0-35504 GCF_026571515.1 Ruditapes philippinarum | reverse complement strand
TTTTTAAAAAGATAATCTTCTCTAAAGTGAACAGAATTTGATAAAGTTGTATTTTTTGGGGGCAACGTCATTTTCATGTTTTTTCTTGGAAAATGCAATAAAAGAGATAAGAAAAAAATTTTTTCAAGGCTGATTTTTTTCAATTTTTTAAGAACACCCTTTTTGGGGGGGACCAAACAGAAAAGCCCATTAAAGCCACTGGTGGGGGAAAAGCCTTGGGTGTCCCAGTCATTTTTTCAAAACGAGGGACCCCCAAATTTTCCGGCAGCACTGGATAGCTTCCCTCACTTTAAGAACCAAAGTCCCGACCGACCGAACCTAGGGGGTTTTTAGCCAATGACTTTAACCACCTCCAGTTTTAAAAACCCACACAATAAGAGGACCCCTTTTTTGTAGGGGTGAATTGAAAAATTTTTTGAAAATAGATTTTTTTTAAAATTTAACGAAATTGTTCTGGGAAAAATAACTTGCAGCGAAACCCAAAACAGATTACTTGACCTTTTTTGTCATTGCAGGATAATTTTTAACCCCTTTTTAAAAAGAAATAATGACAACAAAAAAGCAAACCTTTAAATTCGATACGTCGTAAATCTGTCAAGACAATTAAGATGATAATCTTTCAACAAAATTATCCTAAAAATTATGGAAAAAATGCATGTTTATTTTAAAGCACAACTCTCCCAATAAATGAATTAAGTAAACCGAAGGAGTTTTTTTAAAATTTTTTTGCATCAATTGTTCTTTCTGTTTTAAATATAAAAATAAAAAAAAGGAATATGTTATATTATCACGAGCAAAATACAAAGAAACTTTGATTATTTTAATTTTCTTTTTGTAAAACGGTTTAAAATACTAAAGAAAATGTTTTTTTCGGGAAGATGTTAGCTTTTCCCGCGCAACCACGATTGTCCACTTTTAAAAAAGTCACCAAAGGGAAGACACGTTTAGAATGGGTGAAAAAATTTTTTGAAAAATTTTGTCTTTTAGAAATATGGATTAAAATTTTACTTTCCCCAAAATTTTGTACTCTATTTTTCCTATTTTAAAATTTTCAAAAAAACACGGGAGGGGCAAAAAAAAATTTTTCCCAAATTTTTTTAAAAGGTTTTTCCCCAGGGGTTAATGTTTTATAAATTGCACGGTTATAAAAGCAATTTTACTTTTTTTCTTTTTTTTTTTGTGAGATAACACCGTTTAAAACACTTTTTTATCTTTTTTCAGTTTTTCAATTTATATCATATATAAAAAAGGGAAAATTCTGGATAGCCTAAACTAAAAACCCAAATTTTAAAAAATTTTAACCCCTTTTTAAAAAAACTAATTAATATCGGCGAAACCAAAAGCCGTCTTCATGCTTTTGTAGGGACGTTCCTCCCACGGATTATCTTCAAAAGCAAAACTTTCCTGCAAATATTTTCAATTATGCTGTATAATCCTTAGACGTTACGTTTAATAAATTCTTTGCAAAACCCTTTAGTTTATTAAAAAAATTAGTCGATTACTTACTATGTTTTAATTTCACTCGTTTCTTTCCATAGATTTTTAATTCCGGCTTACTTTTGTTCCGTTTTTCGGATAACACTTCTAAAAGCTTCTAAATTAAAAAATCTTTTAAAAAAAACAAATCTTAAAAAATTATAAAAATTTAAGATAGAACTTAATTAATTTTAAATAACACATCCTATTGTCATGCCAAAAGATATTTACCATTTTAATTTTTAAATTGACAATTTTCGATAATTTTGAAGGATAGTTTTTTGATTTTATGGGGTACAGGACTTTAAATTTTCTCAGGTGGTTTTTATTAACAGATTGAGAAAAAACAAATATGACAAAATGTAGAGTTATGTTAATTTAACCTGAACACTCACAGTTTACTCATGGATGGGCATAATGGGACATTGAAAAAAGAACTTTTGTTTAATTCCCTTTTTTTACCTTTAATTTGTATTGTCAATCAATATTATTAAAGAACGGTTATCAGAAACAAAATGTCTGTGTGTACACAAATATCTTACAATACACTATTCAATTTGGTATTGAATCATGACAATTCTACTTCGACGTCAACCACAGTTCACGCGGAATGCAAATGTGATTCTTTCATTTTTCTTCTGTAATAAGGAGATTTTTATAATTCAAACAGATCTTAAAGCTGAAAGGAAAATAAACAAATTTGACTTAAAGCTATACTAACTGAATACTAATGAACCCAACAATTTAACACATACATCTAAACTATCACCATCCCATGCATGCTGCGCTTTATTACAAGAACAATTTGTTTGGTACATATGATCTTTGAAACATAATAGGATATTGAACAGCGATCATCAAACCCCTACAGTTTATTTTTTTCAATAATCGTACCTGTTTTTTATCAAAACAATGAACTTACATACCAAAAATAATCATATTTCCGCTGTATTTTGTCATTTTTTATCTTAATAGATTATTTCCTTTTTACTACAATGGCATTTTTCAAATTTATTTTTAAAAATAGAACATGTTAAATAAAGAAAAACAGCATTTGGTCATGTAATGTTCCAGCACTGAAAAATGGCTTAAAAACGACGTGAATTATAAAAGGCAATAATTATCACTTTCTGTCCCTGTTATAGTATATATTAAACTTTTCAAGACACGTTATTAGTGAAATAAAAATACTATGTAATGGTTAAAGAACAAGGAAAATTAGTTAAATGGATTCACCGCCGATATATGACCAATACGTGGGTTGAAGTCGGCGGGCGTAAACATAAGAATTAACTAACAAACTAAAACATATGGAAAGTAATACGGTTCGTTTTATATTTACTGATATATGTTCCGTTATCTTTTACAAGTTTCTGTTACGAATTATAGAATGGAATAATTTACTGTCAATGATTTTAATTGATATGCACCATTTGTTCCTGGTTGCACAATATATGATTTTATCTCAAAGCGTGTATACTGCACGAATATATCAAATTGTAATGTACTCTGTGTACTCAGTGGGTGCTTGTAAACTAAATAGAATGGTCTTAATTCCATTCAAAGTAATATTTAACATAAAAAAACAACACCAAAATACTTGTATCCCCTACTCATTTTTCATTTTTATTCTTTCGCTATCCTTTGATATAAATTAAGTAAGGACTTAATTCTGTTCATTGCCAATGCATGCAATCGATATGTAGTTCATGATATCTTATCAACATCAAAATGTACTTTTTTATGATTTATCAAGATAAAATGGAATACTAAAATGATTTTAACAAATATACATAAGATCTTAGAAAGAGTATTGTTTATACAGTTCAAGATTTCATAAAATCGCCAATGAAAGTTCTGCGTGATGAACGTTTACTTTTTCTGTGATGAATCATATATTATCGATCAAAGAATAACAAAAGACTGATTGTTTTTTTGGAGCTTTTAAGTATCAAATTTTGAAATGTAGCATTTTGTTTCAGCGTAATAAAATGTGTGTTCTTAAAACGAGAAAATAGTAGGCAGAACAAAAATAAAAGTTTGATGAGAGATTAGAGGTTATGCGTGTATTTCACAGAATCTGATATATTTTGGTTTATCATTCGAAACAACAAGATTAACCTTTGTTGTTTTGAAAACAACATCGATTTAAGCCATGCACATTCACGAACTTGCTTTTATCAACCGCGAAATTTTTCACACGGCTCTGCTATCATTAGAAGTTGATTAACACCACAGACAAAAGAAAACAACAATTATGCTTAAAGCTTTTCTTTTCCATTTGAACTCGAAAAGTGCTTAAGAATTCTAAATATAGCTCGTGAAAGGCTGACAACAGAAAATCGATGAAATAAGTGAAAATATATGAAATAAAGAAAGGTCAAATGGATTTTTTTTTGAAAATAAAATCTTTGATAATTTCTTTTTCATAATAAGATACGGAACAGGCATCTTTCATTTCGGTTTTATTTTACGTTCAACATCTCGATGTTTAATACAAAAGAAACAGACAAAAATAAGCATACCTTAAGAATATTCAAAACGGAAAAAATTGAATTCACCAGCTAAAGAAGAATTCAGCATTTAACATATAAGTGGTAAATGAAATAAAAAACCATCCTCAGATATGTTCATACGGCGTTTATCATGGAACCTTCAATATGACACGTTTTCAAAGGGTCAGTGGTTAGGAAGCCTTTATATCACAAATGAAAAGAGACTGAACAATTTCTAAGGATCGGAAAATACGAGTATAACATCGCTTTTAACGGACTCCACACGGCAGAAACCAACGTGTCCTTTTAACTTAAGCAAAAGTTATGTGATCCACAAAAGTTTTCTTTCACATGTGAACTATCTGATAACTATTATTATTATCTTATTATTTTCATTCAAAAATCTACACTGTCAAAGTCTGTTTTAGTGGAAAGTGCCGACTGCCTTGTATTATTTTCAATTTGCTTCTAGTCAATTCATCTGTTTTTGTCTTGTCAACGGCTTTTTGTTGCGATACGCTTAAAAAATTTCAAATGTTATGTTGTTTTCGTTGTTGTTATCATAGTGGAAAATAAAATGGATTATAAGTGTTATTTCTATATTTAATTTAATTATTATTAACCAATATTATATTTCCCTGTTAATCATATTAACGACGCATGTATCAAGGTTCACAAATGAGAAGCAGTAGTAAATCAGCTATGATGTACAATACAAAAATACAAGTATGCCATATTTCATAACGCATTGCCTCTTATCATGTAATAGAACAAAATAACCCACATAAAGAAACATTGTGATGACTACAAAGATTACGAATAAAACTATTTTATGAAGAGTTTCCATTACACTTACACTTGTTTGTATTAAAAGGTTTCCTTTGATGCGTGGATAGATGGCCATCTATGGGTAGACATGCCTCGGTTTTCAAATGAATTTATTTTCTCGATTGTTTTATTTTGCGAAAAGCAAAGATAATATCTATTTAACGGACTGATTACATATTGCAATTTTAATATTTATGTCTTATTGTTAGTTCAGACAAAAGCAGTGACATTTATGTTCTGTATCTTAATTTTTCATTTCATTGTGGAAAATTGTTACCCATTGAACACAAGAAACATCTGTATCTATATATGAGAGATATATTTTATTATAAAAGATTCCGGAGTTTTTTTTGTATCAAAACATCTTTTGAGCTATTAAGATAGAATATAAAATGATTGTTTTCATATCAAAACAATTAATAATGATGCACAGCAAACCTATGACGATATCAGTGAAAATAAATCATTTTTGTTCTATGTTTATTGCGTTAATATGCTTTCCATTCTTCCATTTTTTCCATACGGTAGCTGTGAATTTTATTTTGGAGAATTCTTTTAACAAAGTATGTCTTCTGGTTGGACAATATAATGTTCTGTATTTGGGCACCGCGTACCTACAAAGCATTACCCCACCAACCCTTAAGTTTTAAATGGTGTTGTTAGATAAAAGTATTGCGTATTGCTTTGCCGTTGTTTTTTGCAGTAAGGATTGTTTTGCCGTTGTTGTTGTCATTGTTCTTCTTTTTGTTGTTTCGTCTTTTTGCGGGGGGATTATGACGACACAATATGGCAATGTTCATATCTTATAAAAATAATATTCTCCAATTATGGCCTAGCTCGTTTTAAGATAACTGCTAAATGTTTCTCTTATTCTAAACCTTATTATACAGAAAATATGAAACACAGATCAACAAGGAAGGCCGGCCTCATGACCATATCCCTAAGCACAACCCAGCAACACAAGATAGGATTACCGGCATGGAACCCAGCAGGACTCCAAACAAACAGAGATGCCACAAGAGCAAAGCACGGACAAGTAGTTATAATTATGCATTATACAAAATAGGAAACCAGAGAAACGACAAGGAATATATAAGAGGCTGTAGCCATTAGCCATTGGCTGCTTTATATGGACTTTGGAGATACGCAGGATGGCCAGGCCAACGAATATGCGGATTGGGTTCTATAAACGTTGCAAATGCTATAGTAAATAAGTATTTAAGAAATAAAAAACAAAATACTACTTTGTTTACATTTTCTACCTTTTTGAGGCATAATGTGTCCTTAATACATCATCTTATATATATCAAATAAGTTGGGGCCGATAATTTTAGATTGCCATCATCTGGTAATAAAATGATGTAAAATGTGCCTAAAGAATTCTAAATATAGCTCGGGAAAACATTCTTAAATTATCAATATGGATTTATGAAAATGAATGATAAAGCGTTATGTTTGATCCATCAAAAGTATTTAAAAACAGGTTTTAGTAAAGTAGAGATTTGGACTTGAGAAAGCAAGGTCCTGCTAGCGTACACGAACATGTTCCCATTCATCTTCCTGTAGACGATAATGTAATTGGAAACTATGGAAATGAAGACATGATTTTATCAACATAATGAATTTATTTAGCTTTACTGTAACGTTCAATTAGCGTTGTGACGAACACAGTTCACACTGTTTAATGTTTTCTTCCTGATATGTTTTTAAATGTTAAAAGTAAGGACACATGCTTGGACAATCTCTGAGCGGAGAAAAACTACTCGTTGCAAACTCTATAATAACAAAAATTCTTGTTAAAGTTCAAACTGGACTTAGAGACATTTTTTCTTTTCAACATATGTCAAATTGTTTTCTACAAATGTACATTTCTGTATCTCAAAATGACAAAATAAATGTAAACATCTCGAGTATTATATATAAAGTAGAATAAAGTCTCATAAATACACCAGATAATTTCGTTATCTTTAATCTCCATACCCGATATTTTAATTGCAGTAAATATTTATTTCAATCCTATTTCAAAAACATAATTAACAAAGTAAGGAAGAATTTTTTTTATCTAATGGAATCATATCGTAGAACATGTGAATTCGAGACTTGCAGAAACGTATTTGTTTTTCAAGCGACACCCTAGTATGCAATCGTTAATAATCTGAATAGGTATCCATAATAAACAATCCTGAAACGATCACGTGACACCGTGCTGTCTTGTCTTGAAACGGTCACTTAGAATATAGACACAACTTTATTATTTTACGTTGCTCAGTAAATGTACTGCTGCAAATGAAGGGTTATGTTTAGATAACAACACGAAGAGGCACTAATGGCTAACGCAGCATGGAACGCATAATCCATTGTAAATATATATTCTTCGACGAGAAAAAATATTGACGTAGATTAATTAAATAAAGGGGGTAAAAGAACGCGTCTTTATAAATAGCCGATTAACTTTCCAATAGGGTGCAATTGTCAATACGTTATCTTTAAAATGTTCAAAAGAAACCTTTCAGCCGTTTTCTAAATAAATATATATACATGTATTTTATAATTGGCATAATACAGTTATAAGTTCGTACATATATCCAACTTGAAAAATTATTAAGCTAATTCATTCATTTACTCGTTCGTTCGTTCTTTTATTTATCTATTGAGTAATTTTTTAAATAATTAATTTATTTATTAAATTGGGATTATTAAGTTTGTTGGGTTTTGTAGCTTCAATCAATCCAATATTACGCATACTGAAAATAACATCAAACGTGGTTTGAGTTTTTAACCAATTTTGAAGCATCCTTTAGACACTTTGCTGTGAAAGCGGATTACATGGCAGAGGAATGTTGATTGCAATTTTAATTCTTACATGAGCATTGAAAATGAGCTTTATAGAATATTGAAAAGGAACATATTAAAGTAAGTTATATGACGTTCGATATAAATGAAAATAGTTACTGGTCAATAAATCCTATTTGTTCCTGATTGTTGTGTAATGCAAAATTTGAAGATTGTAAATATTTAGAACAGTAATCCGTCAGGAGGAACATAATAATAATCAAGTGTACAATCTATAATTGAAATTTGAACAGTTCCTTCATCTCTTGTCCCAAAACATTGTTGATTTAAACAGTGTTATACAAAGAATACGACTGACTTAATTTGTGTATGTCAAGGATGTCACCATGAAAAGAGGAGAAAATAAATTTTAATATAGATCATGTTGAAATGTTTTTTCTTGAACAATAAAAACCTTACCTTCGGACTCATTGATTTTATTTTGTTGAAGATGGAATACAGCTGAATACGCCGGTGCTAGGCTAGGGGTGTGAGAGAAATAGCACTTTCCATTATATAAGACTCACTCGAATGCGTCATCAATTTTCACTTTAAAATATGTTTTTATTGCTCTAGAGTGATATTCGTTTATTCTCAAAGCATTACTAAATATGACCAGATCAGGAGAACGGGCAATTTCTGTAAATTTCAAATAACAAGTTAGTCATTTCTGCAGGCAGTCTAGATAAATGATCAAACGGTTACTGCAGTTCTTTCTTTTTTTAGACACAAATTCTTTAAAATCACACCTTGAACAGGGTCTTTAAATGGTGGAATTGCTACATAATTGCTGTGGTATGAAAAGCTTTAACATATTTTTAAGTCTGGAAACATAAATTACGAGTAAGGAGACATGTTGCGATTTTCTGATTTGTGATCAAACATTACGTAAGACGTAATAAACGGGACAGACAAAGTCAAATGGATCCGTCTTCTTATGTGATTGATCTGTATTATTTTCAAAACGGCTTTACGTATTAAATGAAACTGCAGTGATTTTGGTTGGTAAAAATATGTTTTGTTTGCTTGGAAATGTTTATTCTAACTGGATTTCTTTTCAATGACATCCCTAAACCGTGTAACATTGTCTGCTTCTGCTGTTATCGTGTAGGTTATTGTAAAAATATTTACTGTCACTTCATTGAAAGTTCATTCAAATAAAAGATAAATATAATGATATAAAGATAATATAAAGATTCGAGATCAAAATAACGAAGCCAGCGGTGAATTTTAAAAACAAAAAACAAAATCTGCGTGATGTCGTTTACGAATTCTTTAAACTTCTTAAATTCAAGTTTTATCATATTGTCCATTTATTTCAAAGAATACGTTATCTTAATGGTGAATTTTATTGAAGGTATTTTTTTTTATAAAAAGCCATTTTGCTTCAGCAATCATTATTCAAAACATTGCCTATAAGTTACTATAAGTGTTTGTGCCTCTCGTTTCTATTTCTGTTGACGTGCTATAATCATCTCTTTTTATAGGCGGAAGATTTTCCTGTCTTCATCATTGTCAGTTGAACGCCTGATTGAAGGGCAATTGAACTGTGTAGAGGTTTTTTTTCCAACATTACAGAAGTATCTATTCTTTTGACATTTTTCTTGTTTCGTAAAATCTGTTATTTTCAGCGCGTCGCATTTTTTATGGTTACGTCATAATTTCAAATGGTTATGTCAAATTTCTAAATATAGAGTATCAACAGTGATTTTATTTACACACACTTTTGGTCCTTCTTCGTTCAATAGGGCAAAATGCGGGCCGTGTTAGAAATATAATTTTTTAGACAATTACCATTGTCTTCTTTTCCACGTATCTGTCCATGTGTGGTTATTGTCATTGATTTTCATATTAAAGTATTGCAGGCAGTCTGGATAACTGATCAAATAGTAGATTTTTCATTTGAAGACACATTAAATTCTTTAAAATTACTTCTTGAAAAGGGTCTTTAAATGGTGGAATCACTACAAAATTACAAAGCTTTAACAAACATGTTTTTAAGTCTGGAAACATAAATTACGAAAGAGGAGACATGTTGCGATTTTCTGATTTGTGATCAAACATTACGGGAGACGTAATAAATGAATGAGACAATCAAATTCAAATGGATCCGCCTTTTTAGGTGATTGATCTGTATAGATTCCAAAACGGCTTTACATAAATGAAACTGCACAGATTTTTGTTTGTAAACAAGTATGTTGCGATTGCATGGATATATTTATTCTCATTGGATTTCTTTTCAGTGCCTGCTGATCCTAAAGTTTTAAATGCCATCATTTAATAAAAACATATGGTGACATGTTTTTGCCGTAGCTGTTTTTTTGTTGTTGTTGTTTTACTGTTTTGTTTGTTTGTTTTAAGTTTTAAAGCTTTATGACGACACAGACGACAATGTTTATTTCTTAGTCTTGAAATTCATATTCTCGAATTTTAACCTAACTCATTTTCAAAAATACTACCGAATGTTTCTCTTAATCGAAACCCTATTATACAATAGTTGTATAATAGCCATTAGATGTCTTAAATGGACTTTTCCTACATCCATGTTTTGGAAGTAACTTTAGTATGGACAGGATGACCGGACCAACGAAGATGAAGACTGGCTTGACTATACTCTTGACAAGGGCTAATAATTTTCAGTTCAATTATTTCAAGGGTTATTTGTTTTAGTAAAATATTTCATTAAAAAATGTTCGCAGTGTCCTCTTAATAAATTTTCGCTTAACTTGTATCAATACAATTTTATTCAATGTCTTTTTTCGTTTCTTCGAATACTAGATGAGACACCTATACCTATTGTTGTATGTTTAAGTTAGGTTTTCAGGAGACATCACTCCTCTGTCGAGTATATATTTTTAAGTCGTCATTTTTTTCAGTTTGTAAACTGACAGGCTCATTATGTCATTGAAATGCTTAATTTCATGTTTATTTCTCTAACACTTTTTATTTTTCCTATCTTGTTACAGTTTCCAGAAAAATTTCTTTTGCTACATTCTATCCTATCTTTTGCTGCTTTTGATCTGTTGGAAATCGGTATAATTATAGTGAATAAGTGTTTTGTAACGAAGTCAAAATACTACTTTGATTACATTTTTCTATCTTTATGACACATTGCCGCACGTTCAGACCTACGGTCTTCAGTTATTTATAAATTTAACATGCTCTAGATCCATTAATGAAAACATTACTTAACATATGATTCACATTTCTAAAGAATTAAATAACATGGATTTATGAGGTATAATGTGCATTTAATATATCATATAATATATCTAATATGTTAACAGTGTACCGAAGTTTTAAGCAGCCATATCATCCGGTTATAAATTGATGTAGAATGTCCCTAAAGATTTCCATATATAGCTCGTGGAAAACATTATTTAGTTATCAATATGGATTTATGAAAATAAATGACTAGGCGCTACGGTTGATCCATTTAAAATATTTGAACACTTCAGATATTAGTAAACAAGAGATTTGGACTTAAATTGCTCCTGCTAGCTTACACAAAACTACTGTCGTTTATCATCCTGTAGGTGATGACGTAATTCGAAACAAAATAAATTTCCTCGACTTTACTATGACGTTAACAGATAAAACAGACTTATTGCGAGGTGACGAACACAGTTCACACTGTTTATTGTTTACTTCCTGATATCTTTTCAGATGTTCAAAGTAAGATACATGCTAGGACGAACGATGAAGAAATATCTGAAAAGGGGATAAACAAATAAACAAACTCTATAATAACAAAGAATTCGACTAAGAGACTTGTTTTTTATTTTGTTGTTGTTGTTCTTTCTTTTTTTCAATATACATTAAATTGTTTTCTGAAAATGTGCATTATTGCATCTCAAAATGACCAAAGAAACGTAAACAATCTCTAGTATTAGATATAAAGTATAATAAAATCTCATTATAACACCAAATAACTGACATGTTTTCTTTAGTCTTCAGAACCACTATTTTGATTTCAATAAATATTTATTTCCATCCTATTTCACAAACATAATTAACAAAAAATGGAGATATATAATTTTATCTAATAGAATCATATCGTAGAACATGCGAATTTGAGGCTTTTTACACAACTTCATTATTTTTCGTAACTCAGTAAATGCCATGCTGCAAAGGAATAGTTATAAATAGATAAATAACACGAAGAGACTCTAATGGCTTACACAGCATGGAACGCATAATCCATTGTAAATGTATATTCTTCTTTTCGTGACCATGATAATTATCAAAACGTTATTTACATTAGGTAACCGACGAGAAAAAGTATTGAAAAAGATTATTTAAATAAAGGGGATGAAAAGCGAGTTTTTATAAATGGCTGTTTTACTTTCCATTAGGACAAATGTCATTACGTTATCATCTATAAAATGTTCGAAAGTAACCTTACAGCCGTTTTCTAAACAAATATATACACGTATTTTATATTAGGTATAACATAGGAATAAATTCATAAATATATCCAATGTAAAAAAATACAAATAATATTTATATATTTATTTATATATTTTATTTAATATTTATTTATTTTATTTATTTATTTATTAAATTGCGACTCTTAAGTTTGCTGAAATCAATCCAATATTAAGCATACTGAAAATAATATCAATCGTGGTTTGTATAGGAGCATCCTTTAGACAGTTTGCTGTCAAAGCGGATTTAATGGCAGAGAAATGTTGATTGCAATTTTAATTCTACCATGAGCATTGAAAATCAATCCAATATTAAGCATACTGAAAATAATATCAATCGTGGTTTGTATAGGAGCATCCTTTAGACAGTTTGCTGTCAAAGCGGATTTAATGGCAGAGAAATGTTGATTGCAATTTTAATTCTACCATGAGCATTGAAAATGAGCTATATAGAATATTGAAGAGGAAAATATCAAAGTAAGTTAGGTGACGTTCTATTTCAATAAAAATAGTTACTGGTCAATAAATTACTGATTGTAGTGTAATGCAAAATGTGAAGATTGTAAATATTTAGAACAGTAATCCTCCAGGAGCAATAAAATAATAATCAATATATTTAATTTACATGTACAATTGAAATTTGAATAACAGTGTAAATTTGGACAGTTCTTTATCTCTTGTCCCATAACATTGTTGATTTAAACAGTGTTATAAAAGGAATTCGTCTTAATTTGTACATATCAGGAGTGTCACAATGAAACGCGATGAATATATATAAAAAAGAGATCATGACGGAATGTTTGATTTCTCTTACCGATTACAATATTTTATTTTGTTGAAGATGTGAGACTGCTCAATATGCCGGGTCGATGATAGGGGTGTGAGAAAAATTGCACTTTCCATCATATGTCATAATTAGACTCAATCGAATGCGTCTACATTTTTCACTTTTAAACTATGCGTTTATTGGTCTAGAGGGATATCCGTTTATACTAAAAACATTGATTAATATGACCAGATCAAGAGAACGAGCATAATTGTACTTTCAAATATTAATAATTCATTTCTGCAGACAGTCTTGATAAATGATCAAAAAGTAGTTCTTTCATTTGTAGTCTCATTATTTTTTTAAATTGCATCTTGAAAAGGGTCTTTAAACGGGGGGGGGGGGCGGGGTGCAACAACAATTTTTCTGTGAAAAACGAAGCTTTAACAAATATATTTTTAAGTCTGGAAACATAATTTACGAGCTAGGAGACCTGTTGCAATTTTCTGATCTGTGATCAAACATTACGGGATACGTAATAAACAGGACAGTCAATATCAAATGGATCCGTCTTCTTATGTGATTGATCTGTATAATTTTCAAAACGGCTTTACATAAATGGAACTGCATTGATTTTGGTAAGTAAAAAATATGTTTTGTTTGCTTAGAAATGTTTATTCTAATTGAATTTCTTTTAAATGCCATTCGAAACCGTATAACATTGTCTGCTTGTTGTGTTATTGTGACGGTAATCGAAAACATTTACTATTACTTAATTGAAGGTTCATTTAAATTATGAGGAACAAATTAAAGATTTAAAGATAAATATAAAGATTTGACATCAAAATAAGCTTTGAATTAGTATGCGTGATGTCGAATTTATTAAACATCTTAAACAGTCGCTTCTAAGTCGCTCCTTTTGAGCTGGTTAAAAAGTTTATTTTTTCTAATTACCATTTAACTATTGCATCATATTTTATTTCTATTTTTACCTGAATTTCATTTAAAACAGTGCTACTTAAAGCACACTTAAATTATGTTGAATGATTTTTTTTTCAAAAATGCGTTGACTTTATGATGAGTTTTAATGAAATTTCATGAAAAGACAATTTTTCTCCAGAAATCATAACTCAAAATAATGCATATAATATTTTGCAGTTTCTGCAGTTTTTCTTTTACTCAATGTTTTCCCTTTCTGTTAACGGAATCTTTTTTTTATGTACTGAAGATTTTCATTCTCAAGTTAAACACCTGATTAAAAGTCAAAATGACTGTGTAGATTTTTTTCAAACATTACAGAAGTGTGTTTTCGTTCATCATTTTACTTGTTTCGTAACATCTGTTGTGTTTCTTGTTCACAAATAAACATTATAAATTATTTGATAAAAATGTGAACAAAAAATGCATATAAATGAACAACCTGAAAAAGTATGACCACGATTTGATTCCAATGCGCAACCTTTTGATTTGGAAACAGACTTGCTACCGTTCCGCCACATAGTCACAATATGTTACATACAATTTCAGATAACTTGTTTATCTAATATAACAGAAAACATAAAGCACATTCCGCACGTATTTCACTCTTTCCATCGCCCTCGTAATCAACATTAAAGTTATTAAATTATTTAATGGATAGGGACAAAATAAGGGAGATAAATATGATTATAGTCAATGGGTGATCGTAGAACAGATTCTATACCGATTTCTAACATTTCCAAACATCATGTTTATTTTAGATATTGCCACCATCTTTAGTATCTCAAAATGGGTATGTAAGTTTCGCCCCTTACTTTCAATTCATATCATTCTGAAGAATTCGTTTCTTCACCATTGTTTGATTAGAATCAATATAAACGCTTCTGCATTGTTGTAAGACACTATTTTATTCTTATTCGTTAACATTTAATTGATATGTAGGTAAATTATATGAACATGAACTGTTAAAAGTTCAAACTATAGTACCATAAGTTATCTTAATCTACCTATTGTGATTCTTCCTGTCGTTTTGTATTGAATGTTCAAAAAGATTTTTTTTTTAAAGTGAAACTAAAAACAGTATGACCCCGACGTGATTCGAACACGCAACCTTCTGATCTGGAGTCAGACGCGCTACCGTTGCGCCACGGAGTCTACATATACAAAATAATGTTTATTTAACAAATCTATTGTCTGTCTACCGTTGTGTGTATATATTTATCAGTCTTATCAGCATTGTAGAATTTAACTTTGTGAATACTAAATGAATATATGACGTCATGATTTACGCTATGATAAATTATTTGCAATAAACACATGTTACATTTATGTGTAACTATGGATGTGAAGAGGCTATATGTAGCAATCTAAAACATGAACCTGCAAAATGTTACTGGTGGCATTTAATGAATTGATGGTAGCATAATAACTTTCATTGAAACGGAACTAAACATTAATGAATTAACTTAAACAAATAAGATAAAGTTATATAAATTAGAATACAAGAAAACTAACCAAACTCTATTGCTACTAAAATAATAAAGACGTCCATGCACAAGTTACTCGGAATCTAACAAAAGTTACATATAATTCATTGTATAATTTTTCACAGAATGAAACGAAATACTTATACAGTAGTAATGTCTTTCTGTAATGCATTTCATGAATACTAAGTGCTGTAACAACAATTATACATTAACATGTTAAGTTTCGCTACACGATGTCTGATTAATTAATTTGTAGAGGCATTAACATTGGCTGAATTAGGATTGTATTGTTAAATACAAGTGTTTGCTTTATAGACGCATACAATGTTTTGAATAACATTTTAACCTTTCTAAACAAAGACGATCATTAAACGTCTCTACAAACTTTTAACATTATCTTTTAAGTATGTAAAAATACATGTTGTGATAAACAGATAATCACAATGTAAGACTCTAGATATAAGACGTCGTGGGAAGAGCGACAAACTTCTTTGCTTAATGATACGTCTGCTCCAGCATGGTGTCCAAACATTGAATTTGTGGCACATATGGAAATGCATTGCTTTTCACCATTATTATGTATGTCTTGTTTATATGTTTCTGTGAAATGCATCCCTAGGTACTACCTTAAATTTTGAGCTTTGCAAGAAACCAATGGCGAACTTAATATGAACCGCATTGAACATGTGTATACTTCTATTCGTGACCATAATAATCGTCATTTATACTTGTAAATGCATTCTTAGATAAGATCCTTAGTACAAAGACTGAAGCAGACTTAAAAAATGATAACAAAGATCATCCAGGCTATGCAACGTTCAACGTTCTCATTCTTCTGAGAAAACTAAAAAAATATAGTGACTTAATCCGCTATTTGGATATAAATGGAGTCATAACAAAGGCGCCATGCATAATTTAGAACGATTTGCTATAACCGGATGAAGTTAAAGTTGGCCTTCAGATTAATTTGAGTCTTAGGACCTTTTATGAAATGCAACCCAAGGTAAAATCTAACATTGCAAGTAACAAATAGAAAGACTCTTACGGCAAACTCAGCATGAATGGCATTGTTCATATATTTATTTCTTTTCCTGACCATATAACCATCATTAAAGCTATTTGCTATTTGATATTAACATTCGTTAATGGACCAACAAAAATGATTAACAGAGATAAATTTAATAGGTGGGCGTCAAGGAACGCGTCTTTAAATGTGGCTGTTTAACTTTCCATTAAGACAATTGTCCTTTTGTGATCTGTAAAAGGTTGAGAATTAATAGTTTCTTTCAATGTTATGTTTTCATCTTATATATTTCCAGTAAAATTCAGTTTAACTTTCCATTAGGACAATTCTCGTTAAGTGATATGTATAAAAGTAATCGTTTCTACCAATTTCATGTTTGTATCATTAACATTTTCAATTAAATCAGTTTCTGCGATGTTTACTTTTCTATTCTATTTATTTCCTCCTGTGGGAAAGTTGTTTTTTACAAATGTCAGATAAACACATTAATGTTTACGTCAATAGCATGTGGATTAAACATGCCAATTTTGAACAACATGAGTATATACATATGTTTGTGCAGATATCAAACTTTATAACATATCTTGCGATCATTTATTCATTCATTATGATTATTTTAATTTGCTTTTTAATCAAAATACTGAAACAATATATAATTTGTTTACATTTTCTGAAAATAACATCTAATATTGTTTATTTTCAGGTATACGTTTGACGATTTTCTATCAGAAATGAAGACAAGACAGAGTAATGTTTATTACGATTTTGAAATTTGCAATATAGAATATTGAAAAATAAAATGTGTAATGGTTGCGTTCTTTGAGCGCCGCCTTTCCTTGTTGATCTTGTTTATCATATTTTTTTTTGGCAGTAAGAAAAATAGTCTGCAAAATGGGTCAAACCGTTCACACCGTATTAATTAGGCTATCAAACCTTCTGCCAGGAGTTCGAATTAGCAACTAGGTAGTCGGGGATTTACACGAATAACCAATTGAATCCCCCGGTCGACGTAGGGCGACGGGGTGATACCATTTGGTAAAATTCGTCTATCTGTTACTTTTTTATGAAAAATTATTTTCTGTTTTTAGAGAAAAACATGTGAAATTCGAATAACCAACTACCTGTGAGTTTGGGATTTTCGCTAATAATCAACTGTGTTGAAAACACACATCATTCTTATTATATATCCGTTTTATTCCGGAAAATCTCTTTCTATTTCGAGTGGAAAACATGCAATGTTCGAATAACCAACTACCTTATACCAACTACCCCATACGACCCAGCAACAAGAACCAGTGGCAAAGAGCCCAGGCGGACCCCAAACAAACCGTTACGCCTTATTTTAACTGTCATTTAACGCACGGAAAATTTACCGGCAACCCTTTCGATAGTTTAAACTAATTTTTACTGCTTAAACCTGAAAGTAACTTGATTTAATGTGGATGGATGGATGGATGGATGGATAAATGGATAGATAGATAAATAGATAAATTTATTTTAGTATTATGCAATAACTTGGTAAAACATATCCAATATATGATAAAACAATGAATTTACGTATAAGAAATGAACCATATCAAAAACATCATACCAAGGATAACACAAGAAAGAAAACTTAATCTCTTATTACTATTGTGGTCCTTAGATACTGACGGTTTTGACAAATGCCTATCACAGTTTGAATTGAAGAAAGACAAGAGTATGCATAAAACATTCAAATTAAAATACATGTAAATAAATCAAAATGATAAATATTAAGACTTGAGGATGGACATCATTCAAAGAGGATCAGTTTATCGTGTTTTCTATGTTTACTGCTTTTTGATGCTTATATCGATGGTGTTCTACACAAATGTTACATTTTTTCATAAAAGCTAGTGTAGGATTAAATTCAAGAATTAAACTTAATATAATACTTAAATTAATAATATATGACTTTAATTTTAAGATCAAAATTATGCATTACAATGATTGTAGACTCTCACAAGCAAATACATGTATAACTAGTACAAAACTTATTCATTAAATAATTTCAACGTCTTATGACATTTTTAGTTTGACAGTATGATATTTTAACTTTTAAACCTAGAGACATGATAGAACTGGAAATAATATTTCCGAGACTTATGATTCATTTGATGAAGTTATAGATGTAAAATTTCAGATCAATTACCTACTCTGATTTTTTACGGAATGATGATTGTAATATTGAGTTGCAATAGTTGCAACGCTTTTCACTCAAATCGGGCCGGGCTAAAAACACCATAAAAAATAACATTTTCAAATTGTTTCTTGGTATATTTCTTCATTTTTCTGATGCATATTTGTCTGTAAAACTTCCCCAGTTGATCAATGTAAGAATCTTTTTTAAGGCTTTTGGGCCTCAGTGGAGTTTATTTAGAATGAAAAATGTTATTTTATTGTGCACGGAACACAGCAAACAATTGAATTTAAAACATAGTGAGGAATGGATGAAAACAAAAGCAATTCAGTATTTGATAAGACTGATGGCTTTTTGAAGTTGAAATGTCATGCATGTGCCAACTTGATGTATGGATACAATTTTAATTAAAGAATAGTGTCAATATTTGTCGTTAAATGGGATTTGTGTCAAAAGATTGCAGTTGATTTGCTGTCAGGTTATCTTCATTACTTTTCGGTAATTCTTTAAATTTATACCATTTGAACACAATTAAAAAGAAGCGTTACACATCTTAAAGAATGTTGACAATGCATAATATTTCAACTTTTTAATTTTCATCTATTTCTGGGAGGACCTTCTCTAAATTTTTAATGAAAAAAAAAATAAAAAAATCTATAAAACAGCAATTTTTCTTCCAAATTATATGTTAGGGCCATGTTTTGACACGGAAAAACGTGATTTTGGGTAAATTCAGGTATTTTCATCATTTTCTGTTAACCCATTACGCGATATACATGTTTTTTTAACGCCATCTTCACCCCCCCTTTTTGTTGTATTAAATGGTAAAAATGCCTTATTTAGGCCCCAACATTTGCTTTTTGTTTGAAAAATGTTGTTTACAAAAGTGACCACTTTTTCGGCGCCACTCCCTATCCAAAAGATAAATCAGGGGGTTGCAAGAAGAGGGATGTGCCTCTTTCTGTTTGGGGGGTTTGAAGGGGGGGGGGGGAGGAGGGCATTCGCCCTCATCGCAAAAAAATTTTTGACTTGTGAGAGGCTAGAAAGGACCCAAGATCGATCATAAGGTAACTGTTACAAACCCTGAAAAGCCTTTGACTCTATCTCAATCCATTGAGAAGTTGCAGCACTTTGAATTCAATTTTGATGGAAAAACCAACGCAAAATAGTTATTTCTGGCAATTTTGAGATGGCCCCTCGTTGCCATGGTGACATGAAATTTAAAGACTGAGCATGTTATTACAAAGGCAATAGTCCAGTCAACATTTGTGCCAAGTTTGGTTAGTATTGAAGCAATTTTTATAGTTTTATAGCAATTTGAACTTGTAACGGGAGACTTTTCAATGAAATTAGCCATTTTTCACAAAATGCTCATGCAGTAATAAGTTAAAGTGTTAATTTTTTATTGAGATTACACTTGATGCAACGTCAAATTAAGAGCGAAGAGGTAATGAAGATTTCAATTGAGTTGAATCAGTAAAACATACGAGAAATAACGAATGCTGAACCTCGGTACGTTCATCGGCATGTAGTCAAACATTATCCAGCCTATGCCTATTTCTGTGCCAAATATTATGACAAATCTTGAATTTATCGATCACTCCTCGTAGTTTATCAAATTGTCACAGTTTGTTATTTGAATTGTAGCGTTAAAATCATAAAATTGTCGGAAGAAAACGAGCATTGATCAGCTAACACGTTATTTGGTGTTTGAATAAATGGGTGATGTGAATTGTCACTGCTAGCTAATTAAGCAATTACAGTTTAAATAATTAAACAGTGATTAAATAATTATTTCCCAATCCCGGGAGAAATTATGTTGAAAATAATCAAGAAATATGGAATGATGATGGACTATATCATCAAATTTATTTAAATTCCTAGAATAAGATTATGATTGATGACAATCAGTCGATGATTAAAATTCATACATGCAAAAAGCGTTAAAAGTAAACTTTAAATGTATTCAAAAATAAAAAGAAATACAGAATGATGATCAAAAAAGAACGTCATAAACGGAAAAATTGAACATGTTACAGATTATTATCAAAAACAAATATTATCAAAGTTTTAGTGATTTGATAATAATGATTATAGCATTATATTACCTTACTGTTATTTTCAAATATAATTTCTTAGTTTCAACAGCTATAGCAACATTTTGAATAATATTATATATTTTTGAATAGATTAATATATTAAGGATACTACTATTTGAATAGTCACCATTTCAGACACCTACAAGTTTTGATATAACGGCAAAATGACAAAACGTGACGCCGAAAGGACACTCGGAATATCTATGCTTGATTGCTGCTTTTCTAACTCAACATCAATGGCTTATGTGACGTTACTGATGATGATGATGATTATGATGATGATGATGAATACGACAATGATGGGTCTGTCAATATCTTTCTGTAACAGATGAATTAATTGGTTGCCTTGAAAAAGTGTAATCCATATTGGGGAGTAGATTTGATTTTATGAAATGCAACTTGGAAAGGTTTAGAAATAAATCACAAATATATTGTTTTTTTAACATGACTTCTGAATTATATATTTTCCGTATTTATTTATAAGTATTTGTAACAACAAACAAAAAGAGTGAAAGAAAACCCCTGAAATTAACACTACTGAGAAAAGTGAAACACTAAAAAATTGAGACAGGTTTTATTATTTTACATTCAAATTTGTAATTTTACATACATCAAAACAAGTTGTCATATTACACAGTAGTTTCCTTGTAATAATGTGTTGTATGTGCTCCACAAACATGTGCAATCTTGGCATTAACTTGGTCTTTTGTTACTTCTGTAACAGAGGCTGTGCTGAGCGTGCTCAAAAGTTTCAGCTGAAATAAAAAATATATAGATTCTTATAATAACAATGTAAATATATAGCAATAACAAAAATATTAATTATGTACCTCTTTTAATCATAGTATTATAAAAAGTATTCTTAAAAAGAAAATACTACACTTAAAGTGGATTGGTCTACAATGGTTACAGTTTCAATAAGTTATTTATGATAAATGTTGCAAAAATAAATAAACAAAAAACAACAACATAATAAAAAAACAACAGAACATTTATGTTGAAAAAAATTGTTCCAGAACAATTTATTATTTGCTATATAGATATATGTAAAACAGGATAATGTATCTCACATTTATCAACAACTTTTTGTTCTAAATATTAAATAACTAAAAATCTAAATGGTATTAAAAACTTTCCAGTATAGACCAATTACTTTACAAATATCAGCACAAACTAGATAACTTCAATGCATTGTATACTAGTTAACAGATATCCGGGCCAGAGTGTATATCATTTTCCATTAAATGCATTATTTTAATATATTGTTTGTATTTAGATCAGATGAAATTTGATTCATTAATTTATTTTTCGAATTTTCCGGAAAGTATATTTTCAGAAACAATTACAAAATAATTCAC
Source organism: Ruditapes philippinarum (assembly GCF_026571515.1). NCBI lineage: Eukaryota > Metazoa > Mollusca > Bivalvia > Venerida > Veneridae > Ruditapes > Ruditapes philippinarum. The sequence goes on along the minus strand of NW_026864962.1, from coordinate 13,573 downwards.
CGTTATTTATAATAAATTTTTGCTTTTACGTTTCATCAACTTCAGTAAATTTTCAAAATTTAAGAAGAACATTTTGTTAATTAGACATATCATACAAATCAATAAATAAAATGCCTAAAATAGTGTTTAATTATGACCCACTAACTTAGAAATTATTTGACGTAGTAATAAGCAACATTAGACATATGTAGTACTAGTGTCTGTAACAATATGTTTAATTATTGTAACAAAATGTACCTCAACAGCTCTGATACCGGCGTCAGTATGTATCGCAGCTCTCTCGGCATCTGACAATGTGAACATGTAACATAAATGTCCATTTACAACAACCATCATATGCTGAAAAACGTCGAAATATTACATTTAATATTTTTATTAAAAAGATCACAGTGGGACACTCTTGAAAATAGAATTATCGATACATTAGGTATTTTTAATATTATCAAGTTAGGAAAGGAAAAGTCTATATAACACCTTTCTAACAGTATTGAATAGAAGAAAGCAGAATCCCCTAAGAGCCCATTAAAGGCAAATTTAAAAATGTCAAACAAACAAAAAAATTTACTTTCGACACAATTTTTGTGAGCCAACGCAATTAAGAAATAAATAAAAATGAACAATTAAGGAGGACACAAAAGCGCTTAATATTAACACGTTTTTATGTTGGTTTATTATAAAATATTCCTGATAAACAAGTTGAGCATAATTCTTACCGAGTGTGGCTCGTATGCAAATTTAAAAAATTCATGCTCTTGGGGTTCATGTGTAGGTCCTGTACCATGTGGGTGATGAGTATGATGAGGTTTATGCGTAGTCGTCATTGACTGTAAAAATAAATGCAGTATTAGTAGTTATTTGAATGTTTGTTTATTTGATTTGGTTTTACATACCGACACAATAAAGGCCATATGGCGGCGATTCAGCTTTACTCGTGGAGGAAGACCTCAGGTGCCCTTCCGTGCATTATTTCAGGCACAAATGGGGACCTTAGTAGAACCACAAATGTTTTGTAAGCTAGCTGGAGTTAATGTAATATCAAATTATGTATAGTAATTTGAATAATAAATCATTAAACAAGAATTTAAGGGGAGAGGAGGAAAGAGTGTTGGTCCGTCGGTCAATCCATTTAATGGTTTCTGGATGATCACTCTTAAACGAGGCAATGGGTTTTGATGATTTTGGTACCATTTTTTCCTCAGAGTTATACACCTTTCTCCTATTTTGATAACAATTTAAACAAAAACCTAAAACACTCCCTCTGGATGTAATGGATTGTTAAATTTTACTAAGATATGGCCCTTTTTGTACCTCTTTAGATGGGCAAAAAATATAATTATTATTCGTACACATATGTAACATCATACAATAAAGTTGAAATTAAAATTTCTTTTTAGAAAACTACTTTTTCACATATGTTTGGCGCCGTTTTCTCATATTCTAGTTTTGTTTCTTACAAAAATAACAAATTAATATGAAGTTCAGCATGATAGCTCTTTTAATGAGGCAGTTGATCATTCTTATGTAACATAATTATGTGTAATACCATTAAAAATAAAAATGGAGATCAATTTTGGCTACAAACCTATATTTCTGATTGATTTTGTCTTAAATTTTGCAGAAGCTCCTAAAATGGCAATGGTTTGAAACAATTTTAGTGAAACATCATGAAGTACTGTTAGAGTTGGAAAAAGACTTCGGACAACAAAGTTTTCCCCTTTTATTGATGACCACTTTTAGATAAAAAATCACAGTTTTCAGATGAAAACTCGTTTAACATGTGATGCAAATATAATAAAATCATTAAATGCATGCCAAGAGTACAAACTTATTTACAGACTAATTACAATGACTTTGCAAATACATATGACGTCTTTCCAATTTTATTTTTTCTTGAAGGCTGAAATCAATTTTTCTGACCTTGAAATTAAATATTTTTGGTGCAGCCTTCATGTGGCCTTTGTTTTCATTGTTGGTGCTATATGTCTATACAAGGTGGCATACTGGGGATAATTATCAATTTAAGCGATAACTCCTATTGAAAGAAGTGGCCATCATAGATGGGAATTGCAAATTCTTATAGTACATTACGTATAAAGGTTAAGTTGGGGATATAAATCACCCGAAGTGACCGCTCTAGTTTAATTTGTCTTCTGAAATATACCTCTATTTAACTATTAACCATTTTGTTAAGCATAAGTCATTAAATGAGTGTTTAATGTACGTGTGTTATGCATGCATGTTAAAATTTGTCAAACATAAGTTTTTGCTACATCAATGAACTTTGGTTGCGCCAATTGTAAATTTTGAATGAAATGATTAAATACAACCACAGAATATAAACTTTAAATGCATTGTATCAAATTGATGTAAGCTTGTCCAGAAGTGAAATATGTATGTACATGTATAATAATACTTGCCATAGCATATGCAACACAAAATAAGCCAATAATTACTGCACGGATCATGGTTATTCCAACAACTGCCCGGTACCAAGTAAAACTAAATTTCAGTGGCACTTGATTATATAGCAAAAATCTTATCTCAAAAAATGTGATATAACATTTAGTCACGATTAAAACTTGGCTCTAAAATTAACTTTGACCCCTTTAATCAGAAATAGACCACTTTAATCAGAAATTAATATAGCATTTTTATATGTTTATCTCTATAAGGAACGTGACATTTGGTTAAATTTTAACTAGATCACTGAATGCGATTCCTACCCCCCCCCCCCTCCAAACACAGACCAATCAATATATTTTGTGTGAAAATAGCTTGGAATGTTGGGAAAGGTATTGGGACTATGTTGGGAAAGGTATTGGAACTATTTGTAGATATGGAATTTGCTGAATTATACTGATTTCAGTGGAAAAGGAGCATTATAACTTGCCTCTTTTCAAGATAATATCCATATTGCTAGATATATTCCAGAAAAAATGAGATTTTATTATATTTTCTAAGTGAAAAGGGGCTTACTAATATCAAAATAAATATCAGAGTTATCAGTATTTAAAACTTTAGCTGCACTGTAATGTTGTGTCAATATTTAAAGATTTATTTTCATATCAATACAAACAATAAGTAAGAATGAGGTGTTTCCAAATGGTGCATACATGTACTTTTGACAAACTACCAATCGAAGTTATCAAACTTGGCACACGCAACTGCATTGAGATATTGCCTTGATAATTTAAGTTTCAAGTTATTATCTCTACTTGGTCCTGATTACATCAGGGTCGATATATATATTAAGTTATTTCAATCCATTACCTCCTGAGAGAGCAATTATCTAGAAACAATGTTTTTTCACATTTTTTTATCAAAATCAAGAGAAAAAGGGTTGGTCATTTTGACAAAGCTATTCCAACAAGATATGTCTGGTGGTGGTATAAATATATCGTTTCACACGTTCTTATCAAACTAGCTCATTATCATCTGACAACGCTTAGAAATGTTTCACATTAAAGTCCTTATCTTTATCTTGTTCCTTTGAAAGACACCCCTTATCAATTTAAAATGCACGACACAGGTGATCGAGTACGAAATAAATAGAACATAGGTGCAGATATTATGTATTAAATCAATTTTGAAAGAAACCATTTATTGAATGTGTTTAAAAATAACATCTACCAAAAATATTTTTTAATCAATCGTATACTGGTATTTTATATATTTTTGTATAATAAACAGTTATTATGTAACCTTGATAGTAACCTGTTGCACTGGTTGCAGCAAACTTTGAATTTACAATTCTTAGACACCCTTTATGAATTAAATAAATTTCTGTATAGCGTTATACTTTCGAGAGATTAAAGGCAAATTATTTTTACAAGAATATAAACAGACATAATATTAATGTCATGCCCCAGTAAAACAATGTCAATGATCACGCAGAATTCAAATTAACATAATGTGCTTGAACAAAAAAGAATGATTAAAAAAACTTGTACTTGACAACTGAAAAATACATGTATAAGACATCCAAATTGAAAATTAATAAAACAGAATAGACACTTTGTACTATTAATCACAAGGAAGATTTCTAGTTTTTATTTCAATGTACTTTTGTGAAATACTTAATCTCAAATCAAATTATTCAAATAAATTGCCCCAAAAAGGTTGTTAAAAAAGAAAGTTTCATAAATGAATCATTACCTCTTGTAAAAAAGTATATTTGTATACGAAAAACTCTTGACAGAATAAACACAGAGTTAATTCATTTCATAATCTCTTTTTAACTAGATTTTAACTAGTACGTGTTTAATTTTCAACAATACATTTTTCAAAAGAATAAATATTAATTTAAAATGACAAAGGCTTTCTGTCGTAAATACAAATTAGCCATTTGTTTACATAATGCTTCTGAATATATTTTAATATAATCAACTATCATTATCATAACGTTAATCATACCGTAAAGATTTGATAAGAACATAAACCCCAGCTTTTTGGCAGTTGGTCTATTCTCTTTTGAATTTTGATCTTTTTGTTCTTATCTTGTTCGCAAATTTTTCAATTGTTTATTTTCGTTTACAGTAAATTTAAATAAATACTTTCCAAGGCAGTTTTAAATTTAAGTGTTCATGTTTATGATAAAGCATTATCATGATTTTAAACGGTAACTTTTTGGACTATATATACTATCAAATGTTCGGACAATGTATAGAGATAGAGCAGTCTTAATTCGTATTTGTATACATAAATTAGATGGGGATATGTTTTTTTTCATTCTTAAAAACTATTTTGACGTAAAAACTTCGTTCAGTTACGGCAAACGCTGGGAGATAAGACTCCTAAGTATGAATGTAAGAAATAGAGGATATTGAAAGAGTTCTAGTTGAATTCTGACTTTATTTAACAGTTGAATAAAATTATATTTTTCAACGGGTTCAATAAATTCAACAATTAACTTAAACAAATTTTAATATTCTATTTATCACATGCTAAAAATAAAGATCGATTGAAGTACAAAAGAACAATTTTCCATTGACGCGCTTGAAGTGTAACGTTAATATTTAATACATATAATAAAATAATATATCCCAAACAGTGATTTTATTGCTAAATAAAATCACTGTTTGGAGTTCGGATAATATAATTTGGGTTTGAAATGAATTGTAGTGGCGTATCCCAGTTACCGAATTAAGCTTTGTGATGGACTGTTTCATCATGTGCCTCCTATTTTCATCTTAACAGCGATTCAGATTTAAAAAAAATCAAATAGACATAAGGTCTAGAAATCAAATAAAATTGAAAACAGATAGAAACATTAGTTATTAAAGAAAATATAGGTTTAACTTATAAAAAAGTAAAAATGACAACACTTGACACCTGATGTTAGCGACATGAACTAGCTTGGAAGTAGCTATAGAGCATTATACCGTATACCTCCGAAAGAGGCAGCTCTATCCGGTACCAGGCCGTGTATGTTCAAAAGGGGAAATTGCGCTTCGTGTTAGAACACGTCTTAACGGTATGTTTGTATAATGCTACGTCAAAACAATATTATATGCATGGCCGTGCAATACCATTTTACGGAGTATTATCATTACGGGTATATGACAAAATGTAGTGATTTGCGTGACTGAACAATGATATATCACGCCAAGAAATCATTTTAAGGTTAACAACCATTTTTTTTCTATTTTACTTCGACGCAAATGAATTAAGTTCCTCTTTACGTAATGTAAAAGTTTAAAAGAAACATGATTTTATACGTATTTAGACGTATTGGACAAAGACAACATAATGTATTGCTAGCGTGACAATAACAGAATTTTCCCCGAGTTTTCTCTCTGCAACAGCGACTGTATCGCGTTTTCCGCTTAGCCAACAGCGACTGTATCGCGTGTTCCGCTTAGTGGTACCAATTCGTCTTGAACTCTTTCAAAGCTAATAAGTGCAACCTCATCATATGATGTCGGTACAAATGATGATTAAACTCTGGAATATACAAATAACATTTAATAAAAAAAGAATTTGAGTACAATTTTTATTTCATAAAATAATATTTTCTTTAAATGCTACAAACAATCAAATTGAAATTTCTTCAAAGAGTATGTTATAGTCACATTAAGACCTATAGTCAAAATAAAGACTTCATCGATCTTTGAATAGGATAATAGAAGCAGTTTATGCCAAACAAATTGTATATGTTTCTATTGAAAGAACGCTACTGTTCATATTGTCACTTTCCTATCTGGAATCACGGAAGTTCAGATTTTTTATGAAGGATTTATGACAAACCTGTGTCCCCCACAAAAATAATACATGTAACAATATTAAGCTTTTGGTTTGAGTGGTTCGAGAAGTCGGCTCAGGACTACTTTTATCGGAGAGTCAACAGAACATAGAATATTATTTTATAACTATTTAGTTTTTATCGTTGTAGACTTATCTGCGGACAAATCAAACTGCATTGATGCCAAGTGAATAGATTTGTGAAATGCTTTTTCCAGTACCCAGACATACTACGTTTGCATGATATTGATATATTTTCATTGACTGTTTCTATTTACTGATTAACAGAATTGTAGAGGAAAGTTATATAATAATTTTACTTTTACGATATACATTACTGGTATCAGTTTTGTTATCTATCAGTCTAAACACTTCAACAACATTTAGATTAAAGTCATTTAACATTTCGCATATCTTAATTACATCTGCCAACAGTGCCTCATTTTCAAGTTTGATTATGTTAGATTTCTTTCAGAATATGATCATTCGGTAATATGATTTAATTCTTGACCAAAGATCGTAAACACTAAGAACTCAAAAATGTATTTTGTTTTCAGAAACACGTTTAAGGCCCGTTTATTTTCAAGAGAAGAATACATACAGGCATATGATAACTTCATTATTTACGTATATAATAAATAATATATATTTTTGTAAGGATAGTTAGGAAAAGTAGAAACTAGAAAATTTCAGACATTAAATAAATTAAAGAAGCTGAATTATATAAAATACATAAGAAAAAAGAAAAAGAGTAAATAAACTGCTTTGGTAATGTAAACAAATCTGTCAAGCTTTAATCTGTTAAAATAAGTAATGTCTGGACTTGGTTTCGTTAATTTATTGGTACATGTATTTATGAAGTATTTATATATATCAGGTTTTCTAAAGAGTGCAAACAGGATGTAAAATTATCATACGTTATAACTATTTCTTTAAGTAATTTGAATAGTTAACTACAGAATAATGGTACTGTTTGTCAGTTCCAAAGCAGTGACAGCATCTGTTTAATTAAGCAGAGTCATGTTTGAGAACAGCAATTGCTTCGAGAACAAAGGAATTCGCTTAGAAATCGCTTATTGTTATCTTCGAGTGTGTATTCATCCGGTCTCTCGAATCTTCTTAGAAGATATTCTGAGGTTTTCAATAATATTTATCAATTCAATAATTTTGATTTACTATCATTAGCTCCGGTGAAATATGAAGAAAGTTCTGGAAATAGTTCCATTATTTTTTCTTTATAATGCGGATAATTGTAATTTGAGTCATAAATTATTTCATTCAGCATTTCTTTCAATTGAATCATTTGATTGACAAACGGTGTGTAGCATTCTGAGTCTCTCATAATAAGATGGATTGTGTCTGAAATTTCAGACGGCCACCAGAAAGAGTTTACTGTTAAAACTTTAGATTTGTCGAGTTTCTCTTTGTCAAACATTGCTGTCAAACGATCAAAACATTGTTTCAATGTTAATTTACTTGTTTCTTGACTCGCCATTTCACATACTAGTACATGTAGGTATACGCTCATCGAACGTTAGTTATACACATATTTGTACTGTTACAGGGTAACACCATATCTCTATTATTTGTGACAGGTCTATATTTATCGAAAAGATCTGTTTAAACAAATTGTTCTTGTCAGACAGACCCGGTCATGAAAAACACGTTAAACAAGAAGTATCTTTAAAAAATACTTGGCCTAAGTAAAACTGCTTTTACTTGCGTAGGTTATTTCGGAGGTGCGTATACATGATGAAATGATAGCAGCGATTGCTATTATATGTGCGAATTCTCAGTTGATGAAGGGATATTTTAGTCTTGGAAAATAAAGTGTAAACCATAAATAAAATTAATAAATCGTCAAAGTTTCCTGTTTTACAGTATTTATTGTACATGTGTTTGTTAAGTTTTTTTTCGGCCGAATGCCGGTTTATTTTCCGTTTGACTTCCTGTAAGTCAAAATTTCATTGGTCATTTTAAAATTACAATCTGAAATCTCTGCATTCGATTGGGTATTGTAAAATAAGTAAAACAATTATGGATTTTTCTGACATTGTATACGCGTCTAATTTTTAATTGATCTAAATGAGTCTTGAAACGAACTATCTACATTCATAAGTTCTTTAACTGTCAAGTTACATTTCAGATACTTAAGTTTTGTTTCACTACACATAATAAGATCTTTATTGCCATGCATCATCCTACAGATTATTTTACGCTGCTTTAACGAGTTATAAATTTTGTCAAACATTAACGAAAGCACCACTTACAAGTACATTCACGATCCTGTTTACTCATGCGCATGAAAATAGCGAAAAGAACACAAGAAAAAAATGATTTGTTTATAATAAATATTTGTCAAACTATTTAAGATTATTAGAAAACTTTCTTTCGGTTCTTTTTCGGTATCTTTCGTTATTTCAAAAGGTGTTGCAAATCTGTTGATTGGGGTATTACGTATCCATTTTGTTTCTATCTAAAATACTTTGTACATATGATTTTTAGTATTTCTAAAATATAAAAGTAAAATTCAATAATAGACTCAATATCATAATCCATAGGTTTCTATTTCCATGTTTCCTAAGATACGATATGCAAATTAACCAGTAATAGTTTGGCCGAGTATCTATTTAAAGATACTTCTTGTTCCTTTTATTTTAACAAAAGTTAACAAGTCTGCTACGAACGCCCCTGTTTGTCAATAATGGCATGCATATACAAAAAAAAATAAAGTGGATTGGTCTACAACGGCACATAAGTATTTCAAATATCGATAGAAACAAAAAAAAACTTTATTATTTTGATATTCTTAAAAATATTTCTTGAAAATAAAATGTAATAAAGTTTTAAGTGACTGAGTATAAAAAATATATGATGAACAATCATAGTTTGTTCTAGAACAAATTATTTTCTGCTATGTAATAGTTATAGTACATGAAACGAGTTAGTTACGAGGATATAAAACTGGCTGGGGCGACATCAAGGGGTGTTTCTGCTAAAAAATGGCAAGGCCGTTAGGCCGAGACAATTTGTTTTTGCAGAAACATCCCGAGATGTCGCCCCAGCCAGTGTTATACCCCCGTAACTAACGAATTTCATATACTTTAACTGTTTTATCGCAATGACATAATGTTTTCTTTTTTGTAATAGAAACAACTAAATAAATAAATAAATCGTTAGCTACATTACAGTTATATTTATGATAAAGCAGTTTTTTCAAGTTGTTTTCGCTGCCGCAATAGAAAAAATATACAAAAGATATCCAATGTTAGAGGCGGATTGTAAACTGTTACCAAGATTGATTCAATATTAAAAGGCTTTTTTCAGTGGAAACAATTCATTCAGCGGATGTACCTTTAGATTAAATGAGAGTAAATTTCATTTCAGAATTATCTTAGTTAATATTTTTCATTGTATTTATATATTTATTTTATTTTTAATTATTGATTCCATTTTTTCATTATTTTTATTTGCTACTGGGAATGGTCGTTACCACTGCCCCATTGGAGCCTCTATGAAAAAAACTGGATTGATATATACAAGGTGCGAAAAAAATCTCTACCGATATATAACAGTCGAGTTTTTTTCCTGTGTGAATCAATGAAAAAACTGTACTGTTATATATCAATACAGTTTTCAAATGCTCATTGAAGTGTACTGAGTATAATGGGTAAGTAAGAACAAAGGAAAAGTTCCAAACTATGCGATAAACATAAAATATAATAACGGTTAATGTATCTCACACTTGAAAACATAATACAAATGTAAGTCTTTCGTGGGCTGCAATGTCTGATACGAAATACTATCAACATAATTATTCATGCATTCACATGCCTTTCATTACAGACCTATTCACTTAAATATTGACAAATGCACCTTTAACATCTTATATTATTATTTTCAAAGGGAAAAGCAGAGTAAAATACATGATAATTGTTATTCTTAAGCAGAATGACGATAGACGTTTTTTCTATACATGTATGTGCGCTGTGTTAAAAATAACCTTTTTGCATTATACCAAATGCTTCGGATAAGCCATTGTTCAAGTTAATAGTTTGACGATGTGTAAGTTGAATAACGGCCTAGTATATAGATCTTTCTGTTTAAGAAAAACCTGGTCACGAATTTCATAAACAGAAAGATCTCGTACTCGGTCGATATTCCTATACATGAAAATCTGGTGGGTTTTTTTTTTCAAGAGCACGCTAGAACATAAGACTCTCAAGTATGAAATAAAAGGAAAATGACAGCAAATTATAATTTACAGCAAGAAGATATCGTTGAAAAGTTTATGATATAAAAGTTAAAAAAATCATACTGGACAGAGACAACATACTGCATTGCTAGCGTGACATTGCCAACATTTCCACGAGGTTTCATTTTCCAAAAGCGACAGTAGCGCGTGTTCCGCTCAGTGGTACAAATTTGTGGGCTAAAAAGTGCAACCTCATCAGATAATGTTTGTGGCAATGATGATTAAACTTTGGAAAACGTAATTACATTTTAGAAAAGATTGAGACATAAAGAATGCACCAAAAGACGATTTTCTTAAAATATTGCAAATGATCAAAATTAATTTTCGTTCAAGATGTATGCTTAAGTTACATTAAGACTTATAGACAAAATAAAAACTACACACTTTAATAGTACCCAAACATATAAGGTTTGGATCATATTGAATATAAACATTTATAGTGATATATTTTTATTGTCTGCTACTTATTAGTGATCTACAGATATGAAAATGGGCATGCGGTTTGAAAAAACCGTGAACTTGTTTGCATTGCCATTGTTTCATTTAACGACATACATTTTATCACAATATATAAAAAATAGCAATATTTACATAAAAATCATGTGACATTTCGAATACCTTAGTTAGATTTGCTATTAGTGCCTCATTATTTTCAAGTATAATTATTTTGTATAAGTTTCAGAATATTACGATTTAATTCTTGGTCATAGATCGTATACACTTAAAACTCATAAACATACATGTATATGATAACGCAGATAACAAATAACATTATTTTATGTTTGTAAAGATAAGTAAGAAAAATACAAACTAGAATATTTAAGACATTAAATGAATCAATGAACCTCAATTACGTTATAACTATTCCTGTTTCATTTAGCCATTTGAATAGTTTACTACAAAATATTGTACTGTTTGTCAGTTCAAAAACAGATGCAGCAAAATATAATAACAGCAATTTATAAGAGAAAAAAGGACTTGCTAGAAATCGTTTATTGTTATCTTGTTATCTTCGTGTGTGTACCTTATCCCCCGGTCGAACCTATGAAGAATGTTCTCCGAAAATGTTTTTTTCACAATTTTGATTTACATCACTAGCCGATACGTTTCATTTTCCGTGGAAATATGAAGCAAGTTTTGGAAATAGTTCCTTTAATTTTCCTTTATAATGCGGATATTTATAACTGGGGTCATATATAATTTCATTCAGTATTTCTTTGAATTTAATAATTCCATCTACATATGGTTTGTAGCGTTTTGAGTCTCTCATATCCAGATGTATTTCTTCTGAAATTACAGAAGGCCACCAGAAAGAATTTACTTCTAAAACTTTAGATTTGTCTAGATCTAGATTCCCTTTGTCAAACAATGCTGTTAGACGATCAAAACATTGTTTTAACGTTAATTTACTTGTCTCCTTACTCGCCATTTCAAATACTAGTATTTTCCATGTATAACTTGCAAAGCTTTCATGACTTCCTTGATTTGATATAGTTAAGTCTGGTATATGACCTTCCAGACCCTCATCGTTTGGATCAATACGAACAAGTACGTCAAAATTGTGGTCTAGATCTCCAAAACATTTCATTAATTTATAACAAACAAACCAGTTATGGTATATAGATTTTTCACATTGCCATGTTTTCATTATGTCTCTTTCATACTCCGATAATGACACCATATAATTACGACTGGCGAACTCGCTCTTGGCTTCCCGATGTTGGTCATCGCCTTTGGTGTACAAAAGCTCTTCAAATAATATTTCTATACTTTTAACTGGAAGAAGTAAAAAGTGGTCTGGCTTATGAATTAAGTGTTCCGCGCATGAACAACCCTGAATAAAAGCTGGAAATTCGTCTGCAAAGATTTCATCATATATTGCTATAGCTGGAACAAGGTCAATTGAAATGAACAAATTTTTATCACCTTCTGGAGAGCACCATTTCACAAGTTTATGCAGTTTAAAAGCAGGACCCTTCATTCCATAATTTCTGACACTCTCAATGTCCAGACATAAGCTGTTTTTTCCTCGACGAATAGGGCCTGCCTCACTTACTTTTAACAAAGCGCTTTCAAGTCTCAAGAAATTCAGCGTCCTAAAATCTTTAGAAAGAAATAGTTCGTTATTTTTACCTTTGCCTATCTGACAAAATCTTCGATCATTCGGTTTAACTGTGCAGTTTGCAAACAAAATATCTCTTTCATTCGAAGGAGGTAATGTCTTTAAAACACCAGGAGAGTACGTAAATGCTATGACAAAGTCGAATTCATCGGGGTCACATATTTTAGTTCCTTCAGCCATGCTCCCAGCATCGGAAATTTTTATGTTTGTTACACCTTCATGTTCTAGTTCTTTCTTGTGCGGCCAAAATGCTTTAGCTACTATTCTTTCTACCATCTCTCTAGTTGCATCAATCATATCTGGAAGTTCAGCAGAATATCTTGCGTCTGTACTAATATCTGTGTATAGGTGTTGTAGAAAATCTTCAACATTTTCCTCTCCCTTAAGTTTATGGTCAGCCATGATGTCCCTTAAAAATGAATATAGATTAAATATACACATTGCAAAAATAAAATTGAAATGTTTGTAGAAGTAGCCTAGAACTTTCATTAATTTTGATATAGCACAATTTCTCGAGTAAACCCGATATCTGATAAATGAATGCAACTTATGATAAAGAACAGAAAATTCAAAACACTCATAGATGTACTAAATATATCAGAAAAAAATAATTTGAAACAAAATTATAAATTTTACAAAATGAATATGCTGAAAGTTTTAACACCGAAAGTTTTCTAATAAATAGGCTGAAGGTTATGGTTATGATCTGAAAGCATTTTAATGACATTATATAGGTTTATACAAATGCAAATGCAGGTTTTTATCAGTTTAATTATAACAAAAATGTTTTGTGTGTTAACGAGAAAATATCAAATTTCTACTATGACATCATCCGTACAGTACACGCGGGCGTCCTATATAATTGGTAGGTCCTTGTACCTCATCAATTTTAATGAAAGCAGCTTGAATTGCCACAGGACCTTTGTCCAAAATAGGGGGTTATTCTATATGGGAAA
>NW_026864961.1:0-55737 GCF_026571515.1 Ruditapes philippinarum | reverse complement strand
TTTAACTTCATGACAGAATTACATTCCGAAGCTGGAGCATCATTTATCATATGGCATATATGACCAGTAGACTCCTCTGCATCAATACTGAAACAGTACACAAGTACAGTGCAAAGCCAGCACTCTAAATTTGTACAATAATTAAAAAAAATACCTTTTAAAAATGTTACAAATACCAGGGAGAATAATGTTTATTATTTTCAATTTCAGAAATTGCCTATGGTTTTAAAACTTGGAAATTTGAATCATGGCTGTCAAAATTGGGAAAATATTGCATAAAAAACAAAACATAATAATATGCAGACAAACCAAGTGTTCCTTTACACAACTTGTAGACAACTGCTGTTTGCCCTCTACAGTTTTCCTCAAAATTTTGCATTAATATTTGTAAGGCCCATGCATAAGCAAGCATCCTATAAACACCGAGTTCAACTACAAATACTTTTAACAGTGTTAAAAGGAAAATAACTGCCTTTTTTTTTTTGCTGATGTAAAAAATGTTTTTTTTTAACATAAAAGTTGATGATAAAAACACAGAAAATATTCTTTAATGAGTTTACCTACCATAGCTTCTTTCCTTTATGAGTGTAAAAGAACATCATGTTTTCAGTCGCTGGCTTTTTCATTCTTTCTATAGCTTCCTCTTCAGTAATTTTCTCCCACGTAGGGCACAAAATGGGCGCAATTTAATGAAACACTTGCCATTTGTTACAAGCGTAACACTAAGTAACACCTACGTAACGCATGTGAATTCAGTAACATTTGTAACAAGTTTGTTTCTTAAATTTCTTATCTGTGAAATTTTCATTTCACTCAAAACTCTCGTAACATTTGTAACAATGCTGTAACAACTATGTAACAACCTAGTAACATCTATGTAACCATATTAATTACTTTTTTTGACCATTTTTAAGGCTTGTGCTGTAACACTTGTAACAACCTGTAACATTTGTAACAATAATGTGTGAAATTTTCATTTCATTCTCAACCTTCGTAACATTTGTAACAATACTGTAACAACTATGTAACAACCTTGTAACATCTATGTAACCTTATTAATTCCGTTTTCTGACCATTTTAAAGGCTTGTTCTGTAACACTTGTAACAACCTGTAACATTTGTAACAATTATCTGTGAAATTTTCATTTCACTCTCAACCTTCGTAACATTTGTAACAATACTGTAACAACTATGTAACAACCCTGTAACATCTATGTAACCTTATTAATTCCGTTTTCTGACCATTTTTAAGGCTTGTGCTGTAACACTTGTAACAACCTGTAACATTTGTAACAATTATCTGTGAATTTTTCATTTCATTCTCAACTTTCGTAACATTTGTAACAATGCTGTAACAATGCTGTAACATCCTTGTAACATCTATGTAACCTTAATAATTCCGATTTCTGGCCATTTTCAAGGCTTGTTCTGTAACACTTGTAACAACCTGTAACATTTGTAACAATAATGTGTGAAATTTTCATTTCATTCTCAACCTTCGTAACATTTGTAACAATACTGTAACAACTATGTAACAACCTTGTAACATCTATGTAACCTTATTAATTCCGTTTTTCGACCATTTTTAAGGCTTGTGCTGTAACACTTGTAACAACCTGTAACATTTGTAACAATAATGTGTGAAATTTTCATTTCATTCTCAACCCTCGTAACATTTGTAACAATGCTGTAACAACTATGTAACAACCTTGTAACATCTATGTAACCTTATTAATTCCGATTTCTGACTATTTTTAAGGCTTGTGCTGTAACACTTGTAACAACCTGTAACATTTGTAACAATTATGTGTGAAATTTTCATTTCACTCTCAACTCTCGAAACATTTGTAACAATGCTGTAACAACTATGTAACAACCTTGTAACATCTATGTAACCTTATTAATTCCGATTTCTGGCCATTTTTAAGGCTTGTGCTGTAACACTTGTAACAACCTGTAACATTTGTAACAATTATCTGTGAAATTTTCATTTCATTCTCAACTCTCGAAACATTTGTAACAATGCTGTAACAACTATGTAACAACCTTGTAACATCTATGTAACCTTATTAATTCCGTTTTCTGTCCTTTTTTTAGGCTTGTGCTGTAACACTTGTAACAACCTGTAACATTTGTAACAATAATGTGTGAAATTTTCATTTCATTCTCAACCTTCGTAACATTTGTAACAATACTGTAACAACTATGTAACAACCTTGTAACATCTATGTAACCTTATTAATTCCGTTTTCTGACCATTTTTAAGGCTTGTGCTGTAACACTTGTAACAACCTGTAACATTTGTAACAATTATCTGTGAAATTTTCATTTCATTCTCAACTCTCGTAACATTTGTAACAATGCTGTAACAATGCTGTAACAACCTTGTAACATCTATGTAACCTTATTAATTCCGATTTCTGGCCATTTTCAAGGCTTGTTCTGTAACACTTGTAACAACCTGTAACATTTGTAACAATAATGTGTGAAATTTTCATTTCATTCTCAACCTTCGTAACATTTGTAACAATACTGTAACAACTATGTAACAACCTTGTAACATCTATGTAACCTTATTAATTCCGTTTTCTGACCATTTTAAAGGCTTGTTCTGTAACACTTGTAACAACCTGTAACATTTGTAACAATTATCTGTGAAATTTTCATTTCACTCTCAACCTTCGTAACATTTGTAACAATACTGTAACAACTATGTAACAACCTTGTAACATCTATGTAACCTTATTAATTCCGTTTTTGGGCCATTTTCAAGGCTTGTTCTGTAACACTTGTAACAACCTGTAACATTTGTAACAATTATCTGTGAAATTTTCATTTCATTCTCAACCTTCGTAACATTTGTAACAATGCTGTAACAACTATGTAACAACCTTGTAACATCTATGTAACCTTATTAATTCCGTTTTTCGACCATTTTTAAGGCTTGTGCTGTAACACTTGTAACAACCTGTAACATTTGTCACAATTATATGTGAAATTTTCATTTCATTCTCAACCTTCGTAACCTTTGTAACAATGCTGTAACAACTATGTAACATCCTTGTAACATCTATGTAACCTTATTAATTCCGTTTTCTGACCATTTTAAAGACTTGTTCTGTAACACTTGTAACAACCTGTAACATTTGTAACAATTATCTGTGAAATTTTCATTTTATTCTCAACTCTCGTAACATTTGTAACAATGCTGTAACAAATATGTAACATCCTTGTAACATCTATGTAACCCTATTAATTCCGATTTCTGACCATTTTTAAGGCTTGTGCTGTAACACTTGTAACAACCTGTAACATTTGTAACAATTATGTGTGAAATTTTCATTTCATTCTCAACTCTCGAAACATTTGTAACAATGCTGTAACAATGCAGTAACAACCTTGTAACATCTATGTAACCTTATTAATTCCGATTTCTGACCATTTTTAAGGCTTGTGCTGTAACACTTGTAACAACCTGTAACATTTGTAACAATTATCTGTGAAATTTTCATTTCATTCTCAACCCTCGAAACATTTGTAACAATGCTGTAACAATGCTGTAACAACCTTGTAACATCTATGTAACCTTATTAATTCCGATTTCTGACCATTTTTAAGGCTTGTGCTGTAACACTTGTAACAACCTGTAACATTTGTAACAATTATCTGTGAAATTTTCATTTCATTCTCAACTCTCGAAACATTTGTAACAATGCTGTAACAATGCTGTAACATCCTTGTAACATCTATGTAACCCTAATAATTACGATTTCTGGCCATTTTCAAGGCTTGTTCTGTAACACTTGTAACAACCTGTAACATTTGTAACAATAATGTGTGAAATTTTCATTTCACTCTCAACCTTCGTAACATTTGTAACAATACTGTAACAACTATGTAACAACCTTGTAACATCTATGTAACCTTCTTAATTCCGTTTTTCGGCCATTTTAAAGGCTTGTGCTGTAACACTTGTAACAACCTGTAACATTTGTAACAATTATCTGGGAATTTTTCATTTTATTCTCAACTCTCGTAACATTTGTAACAATACTGTAACAACTATGTAACAACCTTGTAACATCTATGTAACCTTATTAATTCCGTTTTCTGACCATTTTAAAGGCTTGTTCTGTAACACTTGTAACAACCTGTAACATTTGTAACAATAATGTGTGAAATTTTCATTTCATTCTCAACCTTCGTAACATTTGTAACAATACTGTAACAACTATGTAACAACCTTGTAACATCTATGTAACCTTATTAATTCCGTTTTTCGACCATTTTTAAGGCTTGTGCTGTAACACTTGTAACAACCTGTAACATTTGTAACAATTATCTGTGAAATTTTCATTTTATTCTCAACTCTCGTAACATTTGTAACAATGCTGTAACAACTATGTAACAACCTTGTAACATCTATGTAACCTTATTAATTCCGTTTTCTGACCATTTTTAAGGCTTGTGCTGTAACACTTGTAACAACCTGTAACATTTGTAACAATAATGTGTGAAATTTTCATTTCATTCTCAACCTTCGTAACATTTGTAACAATACTGTAACAACTATGTAACAACCTTGTAACATCTATGTAACCTTATTAATTCCGATTTATGGCCATTTTTAAGGCTTGTGCTGTAACACTTGTAACAACCTGTAACATTTGTAACAATTATCTGTGGAATTTTCATTTCATTCTCAACCTTCGTAACATTTGTAACAATGCTGTAACAACTATGTAACAACCTTGTAACATCTATGTAACCTTATTAATTCCGTTTTCTGTCCTTTTTTAAGGCTTGTGCTGTAACACTTGTAACAACCTGTAACATTTGTAACAATTATCTGTGAAATTTTCATTTTATTCTCAACTCTCGTAACATTTGTAACAATGCTGTAACAAATATGTAACATCCTTGTAACATCTATGTAACCCTATTAATTCAGATTTCTGACCATTTTAAAGGCTTGTTCTGTAACACTTGTAACAACCTGTAACATTTGTAACAATTATCTGTGGAATTTTCATTTCATTCTCAACCTTCGTTACATTTGTAACAATGCTGTAACAACTATTTAACATCCTTGTAACATCTATGTTACCCTATTAATTCCGATTTCTGACCATTTTTAAGGCTTGTGCTGTAACACTTGTAACAACCTGTAACATTTGTAACAATTATCTGTGGAATTTTCATTTCATTCTCAACCTTCGTAACATTTGTAACAATGCTGTAACAACTATGTAACAACCTTGTAACATCTATGTAACCTTATTAATTCCGTTTTCTGTCCTTTTTTAAGGCTTGTGCTGTAACACTTGTAACAACCTGTAACATTTGTAACAATTATCTGTGAAATTTTCATTTTATTCTCAACTCTCGTAACATTTGTAACAATGCTGTAACAAATATGTAACATCCTTGTAACATCTATGTAACCCTATTAATTCAGATTTCTGACCATTTTAAAGGCTTGTTCTGTAACACTTGTAACAACCTGTAACATTTGTAACAATTATCTGTGGAATTTTCATTTCATTCTCAACCTTCGTAACATTTGTAACAATGCTGTAACAACTATTTAACATCCTTGTAACATCTATGTTACCCTATTAATTCCGATTTCTGACCATTTTTAAGGCTTGTGCTGTAACACTTGTAACAACCTGTAACATTTGTAACAATTATCTGTGAAATTTTCATTTTATTCTCAACTCCCGTAACATTTGTAACAATGCTGTAACAACTATGTAACATCCTTGTAACATCTATGTAACCCTATTAATTCCGATTTCTGACCATTTTAAAGGCTCGTGCTGTAACACTTGTAACAACCTGTAACATTTGTAACAATTATCTGTGAATTTTTCATTTCAATCCGAACTTTCGTAACACTTGTAACAATGCTGTAACAACTATGTAACAACATTGTAACATCTATGTAACCTTATTTATTCCATTTTCATTTTTCGACCATTTTTACGGAATATGCCGTTTACAGGGTCATATGCAAGAGTGCCTGGTCAATGTTGTTGGACAACACCTGTGTTATTGTATGTAGTATTGTCAATTTTATCACGGTATCTCGTAAAAATATATGACTACTTGATGCATTAGTGTTTCAGTTTTATACCAGAAGTTTTTCCTCCCGCAATACTTTTCATTATTGCTTGTCGATATAACGGAACTGGTCAAGAGAAAAAAAGAATCGCCTCCTCGCGACATGTTTAGGCTTCGGCAACTCATGTTTTTGTAGAATGCCGTTATAAAGTATGTAACAATAATATTCTTAACATGTCGATATAATAGAAAAAATAAATGGTATAAATGCATTAAATAGTCATATATTTTCACGAGATACCATTATAACGTGGACAAAACTACATACAATAACATAGATGTGTCCACTTTCAGGTACCCAATTAACTTTTTCTCGTCAAAACCAGTTCCGATATATCGACATGTCTTAAAGAATAGTAATTAGTATTGAAAACAAAAAAACTTCTGGTATAAAAATGAAACATCAATGCATCAAGTAGTCTTATATTTTCACGAGATACCGAGATAAAGTGGGCATAATCCAATTAACACAGGTAAGTATAAACTTCCATGTGCACAATAAACGTTTCCATACATGACTGTGACCAGAATTTATAATACTGTTATCAAAAACGGTTACCCTGTAACAATACAAATGTTTTACATGGTACACTTGCATTAACAGTATAAATAACTCCCCGTGGAATATGGGAAATTTGCTTGAAAAACAGGAGTATCGAGCACATCTTTTAATTCATAGAATGTGTTTAAGTTTAAACATATTTATTGTAAATAAATTTTTAAAATTATATATGCCTGAGAAACCTAAATAAGAAATTAGGATAAAAATATTCGAATACAATGCTTCTAAATGCTGTGTTTTGAAATTCTTTGCCCCCGACAATTATATGAAGTAACAAACTTTCTTACTAGGGAATTCACCTATACCATATGGTAACCAATACAAACATCTCGGGATCCTTTGTGATAATAATCTATGCATGAATCCTTCCATAGACCAAGCAGTAAGTAAATTAAGGACAACATTTTATGGTATTCTTAACTGTGGTCTTCACCCAGATGGTTTAATACCTCCGACGCTCACGACCATTTATCAAACGGTTGTTTTACCAAAAGCTTTATATGGCTGCGAGCTATGGAATTCTGTGATGTTGCGCTTGGAGAGAGCGCACTGAGAATGTATTAAGTGTATACAAAAAATACCCTGCAATACATCGACAGTTATCTCCATATGTGCATTAGGTATGTTTCCCATTGAAGCTGAAATTGCTAAACGCAAACTGATATTCTTTGGTCAGATTTGCAGACTCCCAGAGAAATATATTGCAAAACAATTCTTTGTACACAGACTTATAAACTATCTGAACGGGGATAAACAAGTGATCGGATATATTCCTGATATGTATAAGCTATTAAGTGAATTTAATTTGCTTCATGTACTAGACGTGTATTCTGTATGTGGTACATTCCCAGAGAAACAAGCTTGGAAAAACGCTGTTAAACGGAAAGTTCATGAGTGGTATTTAAATGAAAGAAACGAATCTTTGCAAGGGCTCATGTCAGATCAGCATATAAGCACTGTGTTTCAGGGTGAGAATATTTGCCTGTTTTGGTCTTTATGTAAAGGGAATCGCTCAATGAAAGATGCATGTTACAATGCTGTTTATATTCTAGGAAGATTATACTCATATATAGATATAGAGTGTTGTAACAAATGTAATGAGTTGACTAATAAACTTTCGCTCCATAAGATATTTTATTGTGCTGTTAACCATACAACTAGATGTGATATGTGGTTATATAGTTTGAATTGTATCGGAATAAATGCCTATCTAGACTATATTCTACAAGATGAGAGAAACCAACTGTGCGATGTTTTGTCGGGTTTTAGAGATTATAACTCTGCGTTTGATTATAATGCCCGGCTATGGTCATGCCTTACATATTTGTTTAGGCTATGTAAGTGACTACATATATTTCAAGTAAAGCTTTAAGGGAAATACATCGTGATATTACATTACAATAGACTGTGTTAAAACAAAAATACAACTGTAATTTCATGTCTCATCCGCTGTTCAGTTCTTGTGTTTCGTTTCGATAAGCATTGAACTCTGCGGATTCCACAGTACAAGTTAGAATTTATTTAAGACAATGTTGTAATATAAGACAATATAAGAAACATGCTTATATGATGTATTAGAAAATATGACAGCAAATATAACTCCTGTTGTATAAGATTAATTTTCCTTAATTTTTGATCCTGTACTTCTTTTTCGACATGTGCAGTCTTAAGGGAATTGCCTCTCTAATGCTATGTTTCATATGTTTTGTGTTTTATTATTTCATGTAAATATTTGTATTTTTTGTATGTATATATGTATATAATGCTCTTCAAATATTGGAGGAAATAAAAGAATATATATAGCAATTATCAGTAACAGACGGTAGTAATATCGAATTAGTTCGGACACGATTCAATGTCCTATATTACATACATTAACAGCATTATTTACAGTTTTTCTCTCTACTATATTAACATATTTTGACTCCATGGTGGTAACGCACAGTTAAATCATGCATTTGACAAATTTATCCATTCACTCTTCTATCCTAAATATAACTCATATATTTGAGTATGTAGTTTTTAAGGGGAGTGGGGTAGAAGTGTCTGCAGAGATCACGGGTTCGAGCACTTCTCTTTGTTTGTTTGTTTGATTTTACGCCTTTTTCCAACAGTATTTCAGTCATATAGGCGGGTAGTTTCCTAACCCTTGTTCCTGGAGAGTTACACCCGTACTAGACTACCTTCCTCCGCACTAAACTACCAAAGCATCTCCCTGTCAAGACCATGTTTCCCTCTATGACACAATAATGGTTGGTTCCAGGAAGCGGACTCTAATGATTAATATACGTTGCAAGAACTTGTTTCGCAATGGAGCTTAAATTAATATGCTTAAACCAAATTATGAGTATATTCGTTGTTTTTGGTACAAATTCGCGATTTGTTTTCATTGAGTGGGAGGAAAATAATTGGCGGTATATTTGTGTAACTGCTGAATTCAAAAGAACGCCCGATGCTATACAGCGTGTTCACTATGTTGCCCTAAACAGCGCATACAAAAACAGCCGAAACAAGAACGCTATTTCAGTGTGGCAAACCAGATAATTTTAAATATGGTTAGAAAATTTATAATGATGGACGTCTGCATACGGTTACGGTAATACTATCTGTTTTACACCTGTGTATTTAATTTAACCGTTTCATCCGGGACCTTACAAAATACAGATCGGTCATTTCTGACATCTGTGTCTTTTTCATGATGGGTAAATAGAAAAACCATAAACACTAAGTAGTATTAACAAGTTTTAAATCTACTTTATTTTTTATATACAATGTTAAACTTTAAATATAAACAAAACAAATTTAATAGGAACACATGTCCGATGAAACAGAATAATCATAAAACTAGTCTAGATTAAATAAGTATAATGTATTCTATTCTTAAACATAATACAAACTATTTGGTGAGAAACTTCTATTTCTTGCTACTTCATTTGCCTGATATGTAGAAAATCAAATTTTTCAGTTTTTGATATTATATAGAATATTTTTAAACTTTAGTCCATCATTACTCCAGATTTAACATGTAGAATATAACTTGGATATTGACTGTTTTTACAGTTTAGTGCAGATTTCTCAAAATTGATTTTCTTGAAATATTTTGGCTCATCTGGAGGGGTGCAAAAATTTCCCTTACTACGTTAGTCACGCAGTAGAAATATGGCAATTAAAACTGCAAAATAGCACATGTCTATCATTACCGGACACATATTTTTTACATTTCGTATAACAATATTATTTTCTACATTTTTAAAACTATTCTTGAAGCTGCAGCAAGTTGTTTAAGAATAGAAAAAAGGATTAACAAAGTTCCACAAAATGTCACTTGGATCCAAGTAGGTTGAATAAGTAAACAACAATAACATTTGTGTCATGATTTTTTTTTACAATATATACAAATCAATTTCCAAAAGAAAAATATAAAGTCCTGTTTGTATTATGTTTAAAGATTAACAAATTTCCACAAAATGTCACTTGGATCATAGTAGGTAATTAAACAACAATAACATCTTATGTGACATGAACTAATTAGCATTATACAACTATTTACGGATCATTCTATTTTTGAAAGTATATGAATAAAACAGTTAAAATCTATTTCTAGAAATATATACAGCAGGGTTCATACAGACATCCAGTATCAAAATTCAAGGACTTTTAAGCACTTTCTTAAAGCATGTTTTCCCATTTTTCAAGCACAATTTGTTGTGTCTTAAAGGGACTCCACTGAGGTTTTTTGACATGATTGAACTGAAAATATTTTTTCCAGATAAATGTAAATTTTGATGTAGGTTTAGACCACTAATCTTTGTGCACAATTTCAGATCATTTGTGCACTTTGTTTTTCCAGAATAATTATTCAAAATACAAAAATAAGACCAAAATGAAAAGCATTTATATGCTTTTCACTCAAATCGGGGTAAGGAAAGCATAAAAATATGATTTTTAATTGGGGTAAGAAAGCATAAAAATATGATTTTCAATTTATTTCAAAGTATATTTCTTAACTATCTTTGCATATAATTCTGTTTAAAGTGTCCTTGAGCTCAATTATGTAAGAAATTTAAAAGTTATGTTTTTAGGCTTTTAAACCTCAGTGGAGTCCCTCTAATATCCTACACAATGTTTAACCAATATTAATTTATATGTCATTTTTTGTTGAAAACACATTTTCTGTATACATTACACTTGAACAGTTTAAATAGAATAACAACAAATATGGCAACAAATACAAACTTAACTACCACCGTGTTTTATGGCCCCCTGTTAAAACCCAATCAAAACCCAATCTTCAATATATCACGCCCTCACCCCCCCCCCCCCCCAAAAAAAAAAAAGAATAGTATTTTTGATGACATGTAGATTTATAACTGTGCCTATATGCAGAAAAAGTGTGGAAAGAGCACAGGAAGCCTTCACTACAATTGTAATGGATAACTATTTCCATTTGTGACTAATGTTTTTCTTTCTTACGTTTTCCGTTTCTTTTAAATATAAACACTATAACATGACAATATGATATATATCTACATTATTGATTTGTTTTACAAAAATAATGTCAATATTCATTGAATGGTAACTAAAAATCATTAGCATTATACATAATTGCAGTGGGTGGGGTTATGCGTTGATCTTGCGATCAGAATCTGGCTAAATGCTGTGTTGAGACCTTGGAACACAACATGAGCATTATAGAGGGGTTGAAATGAAGTTCAAATCAACAACTGCAATTTGTGCCTGTTACATTGAGCAATCTTTTAAAAAATTGATTGATTTTGGTACTGAATAAATCGCTTTTATTTTTTGTAACTGTTGCTTTTTACCGACACTAGTCTGTCATTCAATCATTTTCAAGCACATTTGTACCGGATTTAAGCACTTTTGAAGCACTTTTCAAGAGAGTAGTAAAAATTGAAGGACTTTTTATCATTCTTAAGCACTTGTTAAGAAAGGGGCTGTAATTTAAACACTTTTAAAGACTGTTTAACACTGTATAAAACAATTTCCAAGATGATGAAAAATGTCAAGTCCTGTTTAATATTAGTGATTTGGCATCAGAACCAACTTTTACAGGAACATAACTTAGAAGATTTATTTTCTTCTGCTTCGTAGGACTCGGGGAGTCCTCAGTCTACTTCTCACTGTTCTTGGTCGTTTCACCCTAAACGCCACTTCTTCGTCTATTTCTAACATATCCACTCCTTCTTCCTGCTCACATGTCACTGTTTCTTCTGGCTCCCTTTCTGTTTCTTCTGGCTCCCTTTCTGTCTCTTCTTCATTGTTGAGCATCTGTTCTCCCGAGTGTACTACAAAAAAATATAACATGAATTGAAAACAAGTTCTTGCTACAATTTTTTAAGTCCAATAAATAAACTTAATATTGAGAGGCAGCATGGCTGAATGATAAATTTGTTTAACTATTATCTAAAGAATGCTAGCGGCATGGGTTCAAATTGTCACAGGTAACAAATTGAGCAAAAAACTTTTACAATTAGTACTAGCTCAATACAGCAACAGAATTATGAGTGGCTCAATATTGTTATAGCTTCCAAGACAATTGAACTTAATAAATTTGAAAACACATGACAAGAGACCTACAGGAACGTTGTGTCATAATTAGCATGTTACAGCACAAGATTGTTGGTTATGACCAGTAGGCAAATATATACTTTGTGCTTGATTAATTAGTTTCTTTGTTATAAAATTACATTTTTTCATTTAACTTCACCCAATTCAGGAGTAAGGTTTTCAAGGTTTGGATTATAAAATCATATAAATAACTCTTACAAGCAATAAATCTTTGCCTGATGTCTTCTCTCACATCACACACGTTGATAACCACTGCTCTAAGTAGCTGACCCTTCATTCTTACAACTTTAGAGGGATCTCCACTGCCTTCTGCCTTTAAGCGGGTCAGCATTCCTTCACTTAACCCAACTGTGTCAAGTAAAAACGGCCGTACAATTTTTATCTACTCCTCCTTCATCTCTGTTTGACTTACAACCTAGAATAGAAAATAGCAAGTTGAAATATAAACTTTAATAAACAAAAACTGTGCAAAATGTTTTTTCTTCCTTAAAAAATTATATCATTACAAAGCTTCAGCAAGACTTTTCATTGCTACACTCTATTTAGTTCATATAAGAAATATGCATGATTGTCAGAAAATCATTTGGCTAAACAGGTTCACAAATCTTACTAAATATCATTTTCTACAGAATTAAATTGCTCTGTCTTGATTATATTATTAAGAGATTATTACAGCAGAGTAGGGCTGGAAGTTGATAATCGGCCCGCAAAATAAATAATTGCCCCGAGGGCTTCAGCCCGAGGACATTATTCATTTCAGGGCCGATTATCACCTTCTGGCACAACTATGACATGAATTAATGTCTTTAATACACTTGATTGATCAAATAGTAGCATTTATCTTAAAAACAAAATTTGGTATTTCTAGTTGAAATTTCCATCTCTGTATTTTTACTGTACTACAGAGTTGTTTACTTTTTGTTTGTTCAAACACTAGAGTCTAGTTCGAAGGAAGTTGCCTTTTCATTTTTTCGGAATGAATAAATATGTCGTATTATTTCTTTACATTTTAATAATTTAAAAACTGTGTTTTAAATAAGAAATACACTAAAGGTCTCATCATAAAATTAAGCGATTCGTGCTTAATTTCACAGTTAACTGTTTGATGACGTTAAATATGACGATATTGTTTCAGTTTGTGCACATGCAAATGTTCGGCGGGCTGATAACTAGTTCTCGGCCCTGGGCCGCAAACTCATAATAGGTCACGTGACACGCAGTCGATATCATAGGCAATTTTGTTACTATAAATAGTAACAAGTGTATCAAAATACAAAAAAGGTTCTAGCATAAGATAATCTGGCTTTAATCTATGAGAAAAATATTAAGACTTTCAGTCAATTAGTTATAATTTGTGGAATCCAATAAGTTTTCAACAGTGTCTAGATGTAGTCATGAATATAAGTTTCTATTTTACATCAGTTTTGGGATGTAGAATCATTCCATTTTCCATTACTAAACTTTTAAAATGGTAACTATCAAAATATTTCTATAATTGCTACCTGCTCTGAATGATCCATCACTTTTTCCATAATAATAGTTGGTAAGGTCTGGTTGCCAGGCATTGACGCACTTATATAAGGAAATAGTGTGTCTTCTAAATAAACCTCAATGGCTTCCAAATACTGGCGTCTTCCTGATATCTCCAATACCTGTAATAAATTGTAAATGATTGTACAGGATGGTCTTTGGAAACTTAATTGTAGTCTTTTGAACTTAAGATGTTTTTTTCATATCGCTTGTACAGACATCCTTTTTTTATTTAAAATTTCATCTATATGATGAATGTTTCAACCTTATATCAATCTTGATTTTTGAATAATAATTTTTTGATTCTATGAACTTGACAATAATAGAGTTTCTTTAGATTTCAATTTATGTATGAATATTATCTATAATACTTGGGTAATTAATACCAGTTATTCTATGAACTTGACAATAATAGAGTTTCTTTAGATTTCAATTTATGTATGAATATTATCTATAATACTTGGGTAATTAATACCAGTTATGTAATATGTTCTATAGTCTGATAATGTGTTTTTACAAACTTAACTTATTTTTCAAGAAAAAAAAAATCGTGAAAAATGGTGCTTGTCTTTCCAAAGCAAACAGGCCTTGGCACCTTTCAAAATATTTTTGGAAAAAGCCTTCTTAAGTACCTTTCTAGCAGCTGTTAGAGGCACTGACAGACCTTCCAGAACTCTGAGATCACAAGGCACCTTGTTCATGAGTTCCCTGGTGCAGTTGTGGACTTCCTCAGGACTTATGTGATGAATGGCTTTCAGCAGGATTGGCAGGGCTGAGGAAGCTGAAGCAGCTAAGTTTTCCAGAACACTGGCTACACCTGGTTGTTTTGGGCCTTCAATTCTCTCCATTTTCAATATGCAGAGTCTGCTGCTGTACCTAGTGATATAAATTTTTTTTGTGTAATCACTTTAAAAATATGGCTTCGCATGAAAATGCTGTTGATATTTAACATGTAAGTAAAACCAGATTTTAATAAATCCATGTCAAATTTTAGAGTGACATTATTTCATGCAGAACTATTTTTTATAGGTATAACTTTTTTCATTAGCAGTCTTACACCCCATTCATGCCGATATGTAAGATATTCAGCCAATATATACTGTTTTGCAGCAATTAAAGACATCTAAAGTTCCAATTCCTTTATAACTTGTGCATCAGGCAAATATTTATGCAAACACAAGCATTCTAAATTTTTCTTAGTATGAAATTTCCTATAAATTAATAATCATTACAAAACATACACATATTAAAAAACAAAAGCCCAGTTTGAAACGGGTGTTGCTCCCCTAATAGATTTTTAACTTGGGAAAGTACACCTTTTGTAGTTTCAGAGTTATGTCCCTCAACAAATTTCAAAGTGCGATAGTTCCAGAATAAGGCAAGGCAGAGTTACAGTTCTTTGTACTGGGCTTCTAATAAATAAGATATATCTATCTACAATGGTTCTTACGCACTGCTTATTTACTCATTGAGATCTATCTACCTTTTAAGTTTCATGTTGATATCTTGATAATTTTAGACTTATGTCCCAGAAGATTTTTCTAAAAGGGGAGATAATTCAAAAATGGACTGAACAGAGTTATGGTTCTTTTGCACTGCACTTCTACCCAATGAGATCTATCTACCTACAGAGTACCATGTTAAAATCACTTATAATTTTAGAGTTATGTTTCAGACAAAGTTCAAAGTGTAAAAATTAACAAAATTAGGCAAGGCAGAGTTACGGTGTTTGTGCAATGCACAGCTACCCATTGAGATCTAACTACATACAAAGTTTCATGTTGATATCTCATATAGTTATAAGGTTATGTCCCCGACAAGATTTTTCTAAAAGGGGATATAATTCAAAAACAGTGTAAAATAAAGTTCTGGTTCTTTCACACTGCACTCCTTAAACAAATTATCTACAAGGGTTTTCAAGTTATGCTCCAGACAAGACAAAGGACTGATACTGGGACAAATGGACGGACAAGGCAGCGACCAGGAGCATAACAAGAGCTGTCGGTAGGACAGCAACGCTCGACTATTCTTAGTGCTTGATAGTAAAAAAAAATGCTTGATACAGTTACCTCCTCCTGTTTACAGGTTGGGGTCATGATGGTGAACAACTGTGAAAAGTTTCAAAGCCATATGTCAATGGACTTTGAAAATATTTGAACTATTACAAAAACTTTAACGTAAATTCTAAGTCGAAAAAGGGGCATAATTCTGTCAAAATGCAATAGAGTTACCTCCTCCTGTCTACAGGTTGGGGTCATAATGGTGAACAAGTGTGCAAAGTTTCAAAGCCATATGTCTATGGACTTTGAAAATATTTAAACTATTACAAAAACTTTAACATAAGTGGTTACGCCGACGTACCGACGCCGACGCTCCGGTGACTGCAATAGCTCTACTTATTCTTATCGAATAGTCGAGCTAAAAATGTGTTTATTCAGCACTTTATAATTTACTTATTTTGTTGAATCAGTATGTCTTATTTTATTATGAATTATTTTGTTGAATGGCAGAGACATATACCTAATAAGATATTGCCATAAGACCATAAGGTGATTAAACAAATTGTTTCACTAGGTAAATCTCAAATGGGTACTGTGTTACTATTAACCATTTGGGGAGAAAAAAAAAGATGCTACACTTACCGTGATACCGAAGTTAGATCAAAATTTGCAGTTACAAGGCAACCAGTGAGTGGGACCTGGGGCATCTCTGTTAACTTTCCTCTCACTGCACCATTCCCAAGATCGACAGCCAGCTGACCAACTTCCTCCGGGTTTGTAGGGTCATCCCAAACAAATGGCATTGACGATGAGATAAGTCTTTGTATTAAGTATGGTAATGTACATCTAAAAATACATGAAATTATGTAAAATAAAAATCTTAAAGCTGCACGCCTCCAGATGAAACAATATATTTGAAGAAAATCAAACTTGAGAAAAAGTACTTTGATTTATAAGAACAATAAAAAGATTAGTAAAAAGTAATAGTTTCTATGTAATCGGCTGATTTTGCAGTATTTTTCTAACGCAGTAAGGTCTATTTTCGAAATTTTCACCTCTTTTTGCTGATATACATGGGTTGTAAGTGCTGTATCAAACGTGAACATTATTTTCTTTGTTCACTTACAATATTTTACTTTTTATAACATTTTCAAAATTTTCATGAAAATTTGCATTAATCTGGAGGCATGCTGCTTTAATCCACTATATGCATTTGCACTGTCTAATGAATTTCAAATGCTAGCACTTGAATTATATAGATGTATGATGTTATGTAGATTGTAAAAATACATATTAAAACATGCGATTATTTTCACTGCTTAGACTTAGACTTAATTAACAGGTATAATTGGTTAAAGGGCAAACTTAGGGGTCTGCTTGAACTACAGATACTAACATATTCTATCATGCCTTCCTTCTGACTATTTTATATGATGTATTCTGGAACAGTGTTATGAGGCATAGCATTAGAAGGAGTAAGCTTAAGGCTATTTTGTAGAGTCACACTGTGATATTGTTATCTTGCTTAGACAATGTATTTGACCATCGCCCATTTGTTTACCGACTGATTGTTGCGGAAATCCTGCATAACACACCTACTACTTTTGCTTATTTTTGCTCTATATCCAATAGAAACTAGTTTAATAACTTTGCATGCATTTAAACCTTACCAGTGATTATTAACATGCATGAAACACTAGCTCATGGCTTAGAACATGAAGTATTTCTCCAATAATTAGTCACACCCAAAAATACTCACTACTAGGCAGCAAATGATGCCAATGTTATCACCTTATTATAATGAGTCAAAATAATAGGAATGTAATGAATGTTAAGATAATTCTCTTTCTAAGACATTTTGTTCAAATTTATTGTGAGTAGTTTGACTACGCCAATTTGAGTTTAAGTGTAATGAACCAGATATTTTCAATATTTCCAAAATATAAACATTCTGACAGACTCACCTAGAAGCAATTTGGGTTTCCTGACATCCCGTCAGCCAGGCACCACACGTAGCCACAAGTGTTTTGCCAACACTGGGTACACCAAATAACATTGGCAAATTGAAATGCCTTATATGCCTTAATGTCCAGGGATATCTGAACATCATCAGCATTGATGCCCAAGCCAACAATGCTGCACCAAAGTTGTTCAACAACACTTCCTTAGCTTTGTCTAAGAACACCTGTAATAACATAGATTAACTACATATAATACAATAGTTATATAATAATGAATAAAACAATAACTATACTAGAAATTGTGGTTTAAGAGTTATTTTCGGACAAAGTTCAAAGTGTAAAATAAACAAAGCGCAATAACTCCAAAATTAGGCAAGGCAGAGTAACAGTCCTTTTTGCACTGCACTCTATTCAAGTAGATCTATCTACCTGAAACATTTGAAGTAGATATCTCCTGTACATTTTAAGTAATGTCAAGAAATCTGCAACAGACTAACCAACATACCACAAGCTGACTCAAGTATACCCCCTCAAACTTAGTCAGTGGTATAAAAATAATAATCTTATTTTAAAAGGAAACACATAGAACAGGGAAGATGTTTTTCATTACAGGTCAGCCTTCTGATTTAGAAATTGTTAAAGATACAAATCCAAATATACACTTGCATGGCTAAGGTACTAGTTATGGTATTAATATTTTCATTTGTTATCCAATAGTTAAATAAGGAAAAGAATCCTTGTAATTGTTGTGTAGAATTAAACCGTATAATTAAATTTATGTTAGTGAGGAATTTATTTTGGAAAGTTAAAATATTACAATGTACATCAGAACATGTTCCCAACTCTAGTAAATTATCTTAAACACAATCACCAAATGTATTATTTGTAGACTCTGCATAATAAAAAATATATATATGAATAAAAAAGTATCTGTGGGATACAACTTCTGCGGAGTAAAAAAAAAATGGTATTCTTTAATTCTTACTAAATAAAATATAGGGATAATATATAAGGATAATATAAACTTAATTTTTAAATAATACCTAAATTAGGGCACGCTATGATACTGAAGAAAATGAAGAATTTCGGTAATTTTACTGAAATCAACTTTTCAACTCATAAAAACAAGCCAAGATAAAACTTCCTTATTTTTACATTTTTGGACATAAACTAACTATAACTGACATCCAGTGAAAAACTGATTTTTTTCCCCCAAATGTTATTGACTCTTTAAGTCATCATTCAAATTACTTCCCTTGTCAGTTATTATCAAATCTGTTTAGCCTTACCAAAATCAATTAAGTATGATTAAATTGTATAATATCTAATATATGGATAAAAATTAATGTAAACATCTTGAAAGTAAAATACCTTTTTTGATGATAGTATTGACAAAAGTATATATTATTTGATTTGACACAAATAGACAGAAATAAATATTTGATAAGTAAATATTTTTATCTTGTTTGTTTCATACCCTTATCAAAATACATTGAAAAAAGTAACATTTTTAGTTTTTACAGTGAAATGTCTTCCAAATAAAGAGAATGTTATGATATGCTAATGTAAATTAATGAGCAACTGAGAAGACATGATATATATCTTTCGATTTTTCTACTTTTTAACAGTGATTTATTTTAATTTTATTAACAATTTTTACTTTTAAAAATTGTTCGGAAAATTTTATTATTTATACTTTAATGACTGAAAATGGATTTAAAATTGCTATTATACAATAAATTTTATACCATGCAAAATGCTAATAAATCCTACTAAAAATTATGATATATTTCCAATATCTATTTCTTTCTGGATATGTTTACTTTTCAGCAAGAGTTCTTCTATCAAACAGTTTAGCTTCCAAAAATTGATTTAGGACAAAAATATTGTCCTAGAATAGTGGAAGTAATCATGAAAGTATATTTTTGTCTCTAATATCATCAATATTAAAAAAATTTCCTTGGATTTTTTGGAAATAAAGTTACTTAAGTTTTTTAAAAGAACTCATATATATAGAGGATATTGAATGAGTGTAAGTTCAATACTGAATTTATTGCACGAGTTGAATAAAATTATATTATGCGAGCCTCATATGACACTGCTTGGTTCCAGGAAGCAGAAATGAACGTGATTATTATAACTTGCAAGAGCTTGTTTCACAATCAAGCTTAAATAAATGTAGAAAAGTGATATTTTAAATATTCTAAGTGCAATTTAACACCGGTTTTATAATTTTCTTAAGTAAATAATTTAAGTAGATCTTAATTATGAACCTATCTTTGGTACAAAAACTTGACAGCCGACATAACTGAGTAACATAAAATATATATTATTTGTGCAGCTAACTTTGAGAATTTTTTTGTAGTTAGAAACATAAAAAAAACTTTACCCTATAGGGACCCAAAGAAGTTGGTGTTTGTATTACATGACATAGCTCTCCTCTTGGCAAACTGGTACTGGCAGCATTCCAGTTGGGTATCCATACCAAGGATGCACTCTCTGGATCTATCTGTAAAACAAACCACACATAAATTATATGTTAAGATAGCTGTTTATCAATTTGAGTAATAGATGAATGTTATGTAAGAAATTCCTAGATAAAATGACAAAATCTGGTGCCATATTATCCCGAAATTTACTTCATATGTTAAAAAAAGATTTAATTTTCAGGGATTATAATTTGAAGCAGCCTATAAATAAATTTGATTTTCTAAAATAATTTTTATCTGCCAATATCTTAAGCAATGTGTTTTATTTCAGAAAATGGATGTAACCAAACTAAAAAACCCCAAGTCAACCATGAGATCTGCACTTTTGTAAATTTCACAGACTAAGAGACATTTCAAAATTGTTGTTAAACATTGGAAGGGTATGGCCTATTGCGGACGCCGACGCTCTGGTGACTGCAATAGCTCTACTTATTCTTATCAAATAGTCGAGCTAAAAATGATAAGAGCAAAAAGTATAAAGTTTTTAAGTTAAATAATTAGTTTAAGGACAAGATAAATCTTGAAAAAATGATGCTAGAGTTATGAACCTTGTCATGCATGATGAGATTAATGACAGTCAAAGTTTTACAAATTAAATGTAGAAACCTGGAAAAACAGGACCTAGATTTATTTATCTTATCACATGACATAAGTGTAGATAACAAACATAATTTTAAAGTCTGAATGAAATAAAGAAGTTAACAAAACTAGAAGTCTTTGAGTTGAATGTGTTGCCTTGTAAACAGTATTGTTGTCACTTTCTTCATTACTCTATGCATTTCCTTTTTAAATATTGGTTCTAAATAAACACCGCTCTTACAATGTACATGTACCTTTAACTTTAGTGGCATTTGAACTGATTGTAACAATGTTACATCAGGATTAACAAGCATTTGATAGTATTGCGGGCAATACAGTAGTCCCCTACCTGTCCCTCAAAAAGTTCTTTAATTGTCATACACTCCTGTGTATTGCCATTTATAATGAATTTGAGGATGAAGTCTGTATTTGAAAATATCAACCACAAAACATAATAAAATAAGTTTGTCTATATCACAGTAATGTGTTAAGTTTCCATGCTTAGTAAGGAAATTATGTTTATACAACCTTGTCATATTATTACGATGTGGGATTTTAAAGTAAATCCTATAAGGAATGAAGAAGTTGGAGTGAAAATACCAGTTTGTCGAAAAAAATCTAAGTTCAAGGGGGACAATTCTGGAAATAGTCTTGCTAGAGTAACCTTCTCAAAAATGTCGAGTGATAATAAGAAACATATATATGAAGTTTGAAGTAGATACATTAGGAAATAAAGAAGTTATTTAAAAAAGACAACATTTTTTCCCCTAAAAAATCTAAGTTCAAGGGAGGTAATACTGATATTTTTTGTGCTAGAGTTATAAACCTTGTCACATATGATGTGGTTGATGACCAGAAACTTATATTTAAAGTTTGAAGTAAACACCTTAAAAAATAAAGAACATATAGTGAAAAAGCTGAAAAATTTAAATCAGAAATCTTGAAATTCAGGCTATTTGTTGCCATAGCAACCAGAATTTTCAACATAGGAAGAAAAGAAAAAGATGTGCATAATCTCCAGACTGCCAACTACCCATATTTCAAGTTTCATAAAAATATTTTCAGTACTTTTTGAGTTATCACTGGATCCAGTTTATGTGTTAAATTTGCCATATTTTCAGACTATTTGTTGCCATAGCAACCAGAATTTTCAACATAGGAGGAAAAAAAAAAGACGTGCATAATCTCCATACTGCCATCTATCCATATATCAAGTTTCATAAAAATATTTTCAGTACTTTTTGCGTTATCGCGGGATCCAGTTTTGTGGACGGACGGACTGACAGACAGACGGACGGAGGGTAAACCTAAAGTCCCCTCCGGTTAAACCGGTAGGGGACTAACAAGCAATTATCATAAGTCACCTACCGGTTAGAACCCCAGCAACATTCTGAAGGGCCATTGGTCATTAAATTAAAGATTGACATGAATAAACGTAATTCTTTTGAGTTCTTAGTTTGTCTTTATCTAAGTAGTATGTCAAGTTTCCCTAATTATGTATATAGAACAGATAATCAAAAGATCAAATTTTCTCAGGATGAATGTGTATAACTTATGTTTCAACTTTTCTCTACTTTTAGTAAATTTATAGGAAAAGTTCCAAGTTCTTTAATTGATCAAGGAACCAGATCAGACCAATTGACAGAGACTCTAAGGATAACTCTTTAAACATCCCTGGTTGTTACCAGAATATATCACTTTCTAAAGCCAAGAGGATGTAACTCTTTGTTTAAAGATGCTTAACTTTTCATGCATGATGTGAATGTAACAAAGAACAATTATCTCAAGTTTAAAGAAGATAACATTCACACACA
Source organism: Ruditapes philippinarum (assembly GCF_026571515.1). Lineage (NCBI taxonomy): Eukaryota > Metazoa > Mollusca > Bivalvia > Venerida > Veneridae > Ruditapes > Ruditapes philippinarum. Next base: position 33,087 of record NW_026864961.1, on the reverse strand, counting down.
GAAAAGAAAAGTGAAAAAATAATTCAAAAATATACCATTTAATATAGTAACAAAGAAGAGAATTAAAAGGAAAAATAAAGTAAATTTCAAGTCAAAATGAATTCAATCATGGAAACCATGTCTTATAAATCTAATCACATATGAAGTAGATCTTGATAATGAATGTCTTTTTAAAATTTGAAGTAAATCAATGGAAAAAAATATGAAAGTTAAAAAAGAATGCTGGTATGCATTGGTCAATACAGAAATGTAATTGTGACATTAGAAATATATATGCTCTTTACCCCCAGTGACTTAATATTAGCGAAATTCATGGTCGATATGATTAGTGATAGTTTGTTGCCACAAAAACGCCATCCTTATGAAAAATGCAGAAAAATTGTTTGTGGGAATACAGTATACTGCACACAGAAATTTTTTTTTAATGAAAAATTCAACCTTGTTTACAGATAAAGAACTCATCAAAGATACCGAACACATTTCCTAATATTTAATTTTGAACAAATGTATTATATTGGTAAAGTGGACTTGCTGAATTTAATTCATTTTTGTATTATCATAGTAAAACATTTCCTGGGTATATAACCAGTAATTACTAATTCCCTTGCAAGTGACTAACTACTTATCCCACAAAATTTGGAAAACTTTGTACATACCATTTCTCCACTACTAAGATCAATTATTTGTTCCGGGTTTAAGAAATACAATTCTGGTTCACCCTCTTGAAAGCCAGCAGTTGTGATTAATGTTTTTTTCACATGTTCATCTCTCATTCTCATCTCATCATCAAGCATGGTGTTTAACCTAAACAACTCCTCTGCTCTAAAGTAGCACAATAATCCCTTTTCTTCAAAACTGTTGTTCAGGGCTGTTTGCAAAGTATAGGCATTTACCAAATCTTTGGATCGAAAATGTGCCAACCTGTAATTAATTAAAACAATTATATTTAATTCACAACATAATTCTACTACCATGCAAATAATTGAAACGAAGTAAAGCTTTTATTATGAGGAACAGGAACATAGTTTGAAAAACATATCAAGAGGAAATTTGTTTTAGAAATGTTCATGTACAAGTTATCAACCTTTTACTACATGTAACTATATTATGTGGATGGTGAAAAGAGACATATATTTATATTTATTCATAGATTATATATAATTTATGTATTCATATGGTCAAAACTTAAGTGAAGCCTTGCAATATCTGTCACTGTTATAATGAATTTCTTATACATATCTGTATTTATAAAATAACTACAATTGAATAAAACTGATATTGATTCATACCACTGCATTGACTAATTGCCATTCAATATGATCATTGAATTGAATACTATTATGTTCTAATATATATGCAATTTTACACCATACAAAAAACTTTTTTGAAACCAAACAATTTTTTTATTTTATTACTATAGTATAAAACATTGTCATTTTCTAAAACAATTATATTAAGTATCAACAGGCTTTACAGACACAAGATATGTTGTACTTCAATGTACACCTTCTTTCTTGCAAAACTGGCCTTTTTTCAGTAAAAACATAGAAAAACCTATATTAACTACAATTTTATTGAATTATCAAATTGATACTCTTTACAATAACAAACCAAGATGGCATTTCAATTAATACATATACCAAAACATGCAGTTTCTCAAAATGTTTAGTGCTCTTGATTTAAAGGCATTTAAACTGATTCTGGTGTGAATCATCATTATGTAAATAAATCAATTTTGAATCAGGCAGTCCAACAAGAACTGTCAGAGGCCAGTATTGGCTCGACTATTCGAAAAAGTTGTCACAAGGGTGTTTTATTGAGTATAATAATGCTAATTACCTATGAATACATAAAATTGACCGAAAAGGTACAATGGCTTGTTATTAAGATGTTTTATCAAGTAAATCAGTGCTTTATTATTATGAATGCATAAAATTGTCCCAAAAAAAGGCACCAAGCCTTGAAGTAGTTATGGAGATAACAGCTTACAAGCAAAACTTTAGCATGAATTTGAAGTTGAAAAAGGGGAGAAAAATCAGCCTAAATGCAAGATAGAATTATGGATCTTGGACAGTGACCTACAATTATGATTCTAAATGCATATGTGAAGTTTTAAATAAATATCTTAATAGTTATTGAGATATGTAAATCTTGCATGTAAACATTAACCAAGAGACTAAGTAGAAAAGGGGAGTAATCAGCCTAAATGCAAGATAGAGTTATGGAACTTGGTCAGTGACATACAATTATGACCCTCCAATTATGACCCTTAGTACATGTGTAAAGTTTCAAGTAAATATCTTTGAAGACCTTTAACCAAAATTCCTAAGTTTCAAAGGGGCAAATAATTCTGCAAATATTGCAGGCAGAGTTATGCAATTTTGCAAACTGATGTACATTGATACTATAAATAAGTATTTTAAGTTTCAATTGAATATCTCAAGCCATAATTGAGATATTTGACTTAACAAAAAAACTTTAACAAAAATTTCTAAGTTAAAAAGGGGCATAATTCTGTCAATATTGAAGGCAGGAATATTCAACTTGTCAATCTGATGTACCTTGTGACTATGAATAAGTATTGTAAGTTTTTATTGAATATCTCAAGCAATAATTGAGATATTTGACTAACCAACGCAGACGCCGACACGGACGCCGGGTCGACTACAATAGCTGTCATATTCTTCGAATAGTCGAGCTAAAAATGAATGAAGTCAAAATGAACTAGAACAATTGCTGAAGGCGATTCATACTCCTACCAATGTGCATGACAGAAATTGGAATAACTTTTATAGCAAAAAGATATATCTATTAAAAGAAATTGTCTTGTATGAATAAAAGAAATATCTACAAAATTAATGATCGTATTAAGTTTAACTACTTGTAAATATTAATATTTTTAATTGACACACAGAGTCGCTTTGAAGATTCTGTACCTTTACCTTATAATTCAATTAATTATAAAGTTTCTTTAATTATTTGTTAAGTTTCAAGTCAATATAGTATTATCTCTGTTGGTTTAAAAATATTCCAAAAAAATACATTTCTTTATTAATACAAAGCCATTGCCAGACAGGGAGAATGTTTGGCTTCTGCCAAAGTGTAAATCAAATCATAAATAAGCAATTATCATTGTATTCCTATCTGGTATGAACACCAGCAACATTCTGAAGGTGGCTATTCAATTATGCAATTGTGGACAACATGAATGAAAATTTAAATCTTTTCAAAAACTCTTAATTTATCTGTAATGTGTTACATGCCTTTAATAAGGAAATAATGTTTATACCATTTATTTATTTGTTCCAATGTCTTTCATAGTTACTTTTAGGGATGACAAGGCAGATGGACTTAAACTGTAAGTGGTTAGATATATAGATACTTTTAGAAAGATACTTTCATTTCCTCCAAAGATGAAGAGCATATCAGTATTGACAGATACAATACTTGTATAAAACAATTTAAATATTATGCGATAACATTACAAAAATATAACCCATAGGACACGGTGCCCCAACACGACACTGTTCTGTCAATCTTATGACTCTAGGTCAAATATTTTTTGGAGTACATATTCTCCAAGTTGAAAACTAAAAATCTTTTATTAAGTTAACACAAACTATACAACTACACATGCTGATCAATATTCCTGTTAAGTTTCATGACTCTAGGTCACGTGTTACCTGCGACACAAAAGAGAACAGACGTACTGACGGAAGGACAAGGGTAAATCTAAACGCCCCCCCCCCACCCCCACCAAAGTGGGGGCACCAAAAATCATATATTGTGGGATCTATATTAAATCTTGTTTTTTATTTATTGATCTTTTATCTAACAACAAAAATGTAGAAGAAAAAATGGCAACTACAAGTGTATCCATATATGATTGTACCGTAAGCATTTCTCCTTTATATAGCAATTATTCAACAAAATCAAAACTAAAGCTTTTTTTTAAAGTAGAAAGCTCATTTTATTGATTTTTAAAGGGGAATTGGGAAATAGTGCTAAATATAAGTCATATCTTCTTAACAGAAGATATAGTTAATATAAAGCTTAGATTTATTTAAATATTTTCTTCATTTATACAAAAACTAAGAAAGTTTATGAAAGGAAAACCCGATTTTATACAGTTTTGAATAGTGTAAAACTTTTATAAATAATTCATGATATTCTACTTATTCATAGATGTATTTATATTTTAGTTTCCAAGCACTCGAAGATTAAATCTATCATAATTTGATTCTTACATAATTACAGATAAGACATACATATCAGAAAACATTTCTCATTGGTACAAATACAATATATATACAACATAATGTATTACAATGCATGTCAATACATCATTCAATCTAATAAACGTAAAAGTGATTTAGTTAATGAGAAGTTAATGACGGCGAGCCCCATTATAGTTTTACATTGTTCAAGAGGACAATTTTCAATTAAATCCAAGTTCAAAATGAAAATGAATATGGAAACCCAGTCACAAAACTTATAAATCTAATGGTGCAGGTCTTTTTGAAATTTGAAATAAATTCACGAAGAAATAAGAGTTATAGAATAGCCAAGAGCTGTCACAGAAGACAGGGAAACTTGACTGGACACAGTTAGGAAGACAAAACTAAGAAAAATCAATTATGATATTTCAAGGCTTGTGCTGTAACACTTGTAACAACCTGTAACATTTGTAACAATAATGTGTAAAATTTTCATTTCATTCTCAACCTTCGTAACATTTGTAACAATACTGTAACAACTATGTAACAACCTTGTAACATCTATGTAACCTTATTAATTCCGTTTTCTGTCCATTTTTAAGGCTTGTGTCGTAACACTTGTAACAACCTGTAACATTTGTTACAATAATGTGTGAAATTTTCATTTCATTCTCAACTCTGGAAATATTTGTAACAATGCTGCAACATCTATAATTTAACCTGTTAATTCCGTTTTCCGAGCATTTTTTGAGTTTGTGCTGTAACACTTGTAACATCTGTAACTTTTGTAACAATTATGTGTGGATTTTTCTTTTCACTTCACACTCTCGTAACATTTGTAACAATGCTGTAACAATGCTGTTACATCCTTGTTACATCTATGTAACCTGATTAATTTCGATTTTTTGACCAATTTGAAGGCCTGTGCTCACTTGTAACAACCTGTAACATTTGTAACAATAATGTGTGGAAATTTCATTTCACTCCAAACTCTCGTAACACTTTTAAAAATGTTGTAACAACTGTGTAACAACATTGTAACATCCATGTAACCTTATTAATTCCGATTTCTGGCCATTTTCAAGGCTTGTGGTGTAACAGTTGTAACAACCAGTAACATTCGTATTGTCAACTGCGTTCAAGATGCGAAGCACTTGGTCCTAGGGAAGATCTCTACGACGAAAGACAGCTTGAGAAGACCAAAATTGCGGCTCTACGATCAGCGACGTTGAAGAAGAACTAAATCCTTCGTTGAAGGCTCTACGACCAGCGACGTAACAGAGGCTGATAGTCTTGCACATAAGGCAAATCCGGCGTCCAGTATAAACAAAACTAAAATCCCACAACTTGATAAACATGAGTCCGAATAATTTGATCTGAACGTTTGGACACATATAACAAATTCAAAGATTTAAATTGCTCATGGTAAATATGATTTCATTCTGGACAAACCTTATCAACGTATTTTATATACTTTTCTTTTTCATAGAAACATTTACCTTGATTTTGCATGAAGACCATTGAATCGCAAGAAAGTGATGCACCAAGATAATTTACTACACAAGTAAAAATGCACAACATGTAAAACGTATGTGACACTCATATTTTTCATATGGAAGAAACATATAGTGTCTCCAAGAAAGGTACCCGGTATGTTTTATATATGGTGCAAATACATGTCTTTCATATGTTTTTCATATGAATAACATATATTTTTCATATGGTAAGAAACATAGTTCCTCAAAGAAAAAGCGCACTCTATGTTACAAATATGGTATAGACTTATGTTTTTTCACATATGGATTCACATGAATATTCATTGCCTATGTGTGAGCGAGAACTTTTTCAACGTGTTTTTTCTTTTTGTTTTCTTTTTCTTTTCTTAATAATTAACTTTATTGATTTGTAGCTAAATATGTATGTTCATATAAACTTGTTAATTTAGATTATCACATACCCGTGCCGTTTTGCGACTCCGTAAAATGGTATTGCACGGTCGTGCATATGTTTTGACGTGACGTCATTTGCGCTATATAAACATAAACTTGAGACGCGCTAAATATTAGCATTACACTATACACGCGTCAATGAAAATTGGCGTTTTTCACTTTAAACGGTCTATATTTTTTGGTATGTGATAAATAGAACATTAAATTAGAGTAATTTCATTACTGAATTTATTGAACGAGTTGAATAAAATAATATTATGCTCGCCAGAGGCTCGCAAAATATGATTTTATTCAACTCGTTCAATAAATTCAGTATTAAACTTACACTCATACAATATCCTCCATTTATTTCAAATTCTACATAGTAAATAAAAATGATATATACAATCAATCAACTACCGCTTTTAATATAGGAGTCGTTTTGTTAATAATTCCATGGAGAAAATACAGACAAACTCAAACATTTGGTAATTTTAGCACTAACATATGTGTATACATAAATCACAAATGAAGAACGGTTATTATTTAAACATTGATCAATTAATGCACACAGGTACATGAAGTACTTTATGGGTTATTTCAGAATATTTTACATGGATTTGTCCTAAAATCCTCAGTGACAAAGTTCTACAGAAAATGGGCCCGGGTTGATATTACCAAAATCATGCACATCCATTCTTTTTCAGAAAATTGCAACATTGAAGAAATTCAGCGGATCTACGAAAACAATGTGCACTCTATATTATTTAAATTGAATGATTTGATCGATTTGGAATTTTGGTTTTTGATTGTTAAATTTAGAAACACTAACATAAACAAAGGAAGAATAAATCATGAATGCAAATTAGTGGCAGACTATTCTTCCCCTAACTAGTTCATCTCCCTACGATTCACCCATAATTAAACCGTTACTTCCCCAAACAGTTCTCCCCTAAATTTAAAATATGATCAGCTGTCCCTCAAAAAAAAAAAGATGTATATAATTTATTTATTTTCATTTTTGTATGAAGATTGTTGGTTTTTAACATGATTTGACATATTGGACGTGAAGGCAACTTTTTCCCCATACATTTACTAGATTCACAAGCATATAGATGCGTGAACCAGGAATAGTTTAAGAATTTATGAACAATCATGTAGAATCTAATTGAGACTGTTCAAAGTGTTAAGTTTGCAGAATATATTATACATAAAATTATCATGTAAAAGCATATGAAAGTTCACATATATATATATATATATATATATATATATATATATATATATATATATATATATATATATATATATATATATATAACATATTAAACTTATTCATATGAAAAACATGTGATAACCATGTTTGTTGACACATGTTTTTCATATGATTCTGTTTGACTCATGTTTTTCAAAACATATGAAACACATATGTTTTATATATGGAAAACATATGGTGTACCAAACATACAACAAACATGTGGTGCATTTTTAACTGTGTAATGAGGCTGGCCCAATGGCCTGACCAGAACAGGATGCATTCAAGTTTGCTTTTTGTCTAAGTTAGTGATTTAAATAATTGAATAGGATTCATCTAAATGTATTGACAAACTCAATTTCCTTATTAAAGCATGTTCAGATTTAGATTTTTAACGGCAACAATAACGCATATACCAGAATAATCTGCAGACATATCATTTACAAAGATTAAAAACAAAAAAGGCCCTTAGATCGAGGAATACCACAAGAAAAATTGGTGTAAAAGTAAACAGTTCCTGACGCATCAACCAGTTGCTGTGGGTCAGACTTTAAATACCTTAAGGATTGTTACCAATACCATATAAGCTTACAATTTCATTAAAAACATACTATGGTGTACAATATCATATGCCTTTTATAAATCCTGCAGGGTCATACCGACAAGATTGTCTACATCTTAACTTAATACAATCTGGCAAATGAACAAGACATATGTTTCTGTTGAGAAGCCTCGTCCTTAACCAGACAAAAACTTTTATATTATAGATACTAAACGATAGGCTCCAACTTTATTTTATTCTTCTTTTTTAGCCTTTTTTTTATAAAGGGAACCTTTAGGCCATTAGGAAACACACCTTATATCAGGGATAGATTGGTAACATGTGTAATTAAGGAGACAAGCTATAATGAGAGTACTGTTCCCGACAAAAAATAAAGGTTATACACCACGGAACTTTATAACACTGAATTTGTTCAGCAAGCATTTTGTTGAAAGAAGAATCTTGTATTGTAAAACTTACAGGTTCAATGTTAAAAGAAAATCAATACTTGAAACCAATTTATAATGAAAAATATGAACACCTCATTACATGTTGTGTCAATATTTTCTATCCCACCCCTAGTATTCATACAATTTCCCTTTTTGAGAATCTGAAGGCAAAATAATTTTCCTTCAATATTGTTTATCATTGTGGTCAGAATACTCTTTGGGTTACTGAAACGGGTCCTTCAGCGATACAAATACGAGATATTGTTAAAAGTTCATCTACATGACACTGCTTAACAGTCAATTCTAATTATGACTAGCCGGCGATAAATCAAATCAGTATGATGGTCGTTACATAGTTACATACGATATAACCACATGTTTTAACTTTCATCGCCCTAAATTGCAACAAGTGTCAACAAAATACAGTTTAAATAGTAAGTTTCTTAGTTTTCCACGATCCCGGATCCCGGGCGTTCCGGATACCGGGATTTACCCCCACCCTGATACCAGTCTAATTTAATCACGTGATATCCGGTGAAAAATTTGAAGCGGGTAAATGTAAATCATAGTAAGCCGTTAAATTCTTACTATTTTGTTTATTAGTGATGTATGCTATTTTACTCAGCTTCTAAATGCAGCTATAATTTATTTCGACTGATCAGTTTCATCAAGTGATCTGATGTTTGATGTGCTAACTTCTACTAGACAGCTAGAGGTGTTTTGCCAGACCCGTGTTTTGCCGTTGAAAAACGGTGGAAACTCAAAGGTATGCATAGGCTTTTTTCCCCGGCTATATCCTGGAATAGACTCCGCGGTCTAAACCAGTTGTATATTTTAGAGGCAATAATGAACTTAATGTTTTTTTTGTCTTCAAATCTCTGATTGATCAGTTTTGGACTATGGTCCATTTTGGAATGCATCTAAAAAAAGATGTTGCAAATTATATGCTAAAATAAAGTCGAGCGTAGAAGTACAAAAATTGTACCATGTTTATGACGATGGCTTAAATAGTTTGAATCTGCCAACTCGATATGGTTGGCTCTCTTCGAGTCACAGGTATGTTAAAATCTCGAATGACTGTTTGAATGCTGAAAAAAATAATGCCAGCTCAACTAGTCCTGTGGTCAGCTTGTCACCTAGTGGGTCAACTTGTCCCCTACTTTTGGTCTACACGTCATCAACATGTCAACTCGTCCCTAATGCACGAATTCGAAAACCTGGCTTAATGCCATTTTCAAGTCACTGTCATCAAACCACTGTGATAGAATCGAAATAACATTGTCCTGAGAGGTGTATATCGGCTATTTAACACCGGTTTTGTCGTTTTGATGCGAAAAAATTAACCACTCAGGCCTACGGCCTTCGTGGACAATTCCTACGCATCAAAACTCCAAACCGGTGTTAAATAAATGATATACACCTCTCAGGCCGATGTTATTTCTTAAATATTCATAAATGACATTTGCGTCATAATTTTATTGTATGACAATATTGAAAAAATGATGATAAAAATACTTTATTTATATGAACCATGTCTACTTTGCCTTTAATTACTATATAACATAAGATCGACGAAATCACTTTCGCACCTCTTCATAAATTAAGTTCGACGAAACCACAATAATTCCATACACTTATATTCAGGGATTTTTTCCCCGATATAAGTGGTACCGAATAACGGACCCATTCACAATCACAATTGGACAAACGGACCTTCACAATTTTCAGACTGGGTCCGACGGAGCCATTCACAATTCTGATGGAATTTCACAATTCTGATTAATTAAGCCTTTAATAACGTATTATTGCCTCTCTTCTCATAATGATGCTAAAATTTTGCCTGTTGTGCTTTGTGTATCTTAAAATGCTTTTAGTCAACCGTGATTTCAGGTGCATTCGCCCTTTAAATTTTCATACTGTTTAAATATGAAACTTCGAGGGAAGAATCAATACTGAAACAAGCGTCTGGTAATTTCTGTAAACATCATTCAAATTGTAACAGTAAATATTACATATTAAAAAAATTATATAGAGCAGGGCTCATCCGGAAGGGCGATTCAGGCGAAAACTTCGCCGTGTATATTCCAATTTCGCTCTCCCGATTGATCAAAGAGAAGTCAACATCGCCGATAAAATCTTAATTCCCAAATAGTAATTACTTAGCGATGTAAAGAGCAGAGATTGTATCCGCCCATATGACGACCGCTAATTATCATTATCCAATCAGAGCGTCGCTTTATACTACCCTTCTACCTGTAAGCCAAGCGATAGACCGCCTACTCTAAACAGTAAAGAATGAGAGCATCGGTCCGAAACGGTATAATTGTGTGATAGTTTTGCGAGTTTAATATGGGATTTGGCGATAGTTATCTAAACATGTGCAATCTTCCCTAATTGATATAAACGATGCACTTCGATGGCGGGTTTTTAACCCGAGTAAAGGCGATGTGCAATGGATTTTTCACGGCTATCACAAAACTGTTAGTCAATTAAAAATAATCAATTTCATTAATGATCAGCGACCGGATTAAAAACTTAATCATAGTCTTGAATGATTTCAGTCTGTTAACATCAATTTTTACTGTAAAATTGTTATGTCGCTCACGTCATGGCTACAAGGCGAAACCGAGCAACTTAAGAAAGTTACTGATTCTGATAGTTACACCTACGCGAAAATTTAAGAAAGCCAATTCGCAAAAATCTTGCAATTGGTATGTTGTAGACAGTGGGGCTGTTTGGCATTAAATGCCAAATTTTACACAGTTTACGCACGTGGGCACGACATCCCGGCTAAACTACATATCGGTCGTATATCATGTAACGTATATAACAACAAAATTTGTCAGGAAAGAAGTGTTCTTTTTGTTTCAATATATATTTGTTTTAATGTCGTAAATATGACGCTCAGATTAAGATTATCAATATTGTAAATGTTAAAAAGCATTATTCTAATATAAAGATATTACCGAATTTAACATTCATGAAAATAAAGGGAGGTAATTAGAAATTAATTTTCTACAATTTCTCAGTCAAAGTTTTCAATAAGAAATGAATGTATGTAATTTTAGTGATCAAATATAACGTGCACAAATGTTTGCAGTACATGTTTAACATATTCTTTGATGTTTGAAAATTGTTTTATAAGCATAATTATATGCATATAAATATGACATTACAACATTTTGGAATTTGAAAGAAAATTCTGTTACCAGAACAGAATAGAACAGATATTATTAATCAATATCCAATGTGATTTCATCTTCTATTAAAAGTGAGGAAAGTAAAAAATATATAATTGATTTTTATCATCATATCTTTCTTACACATTAACTTAAACAAATCTACTTGAAAATATATTAACACATATTTAGAGAAAGCTTATAAATAGCTGATCAATAGATATCAAAAATAATTTTTTATTCATATTTGCAGGTCAAAAACATTTAGATGTCATTGCCAGATCTACTATAAATTAATCTACTATTAATTAATACTACTATTTATTAATCTACTATTAATTAATAAACTGGAGAAATATTATATGTGATGTTAATTGTGTTTATATAATAATTAAAGGATGTATAGCCATGCATGTTAATGCATACACATTGGGTTGTTTCCATTCTCCCTAATTTTCGTGAGGAAGTCACTTCTCCCTAAAATTTCCCCCCAGGATGAGCCCTGTAGAGGATATTTGTTTAGTTCAGTGTAAGATCGGAATATATTTCACCGAGTGAGCAGACTGAGCACCAAAAGGTATATTTCACGAGTGGCGCAGCCACGAGTGAAATATAAACTTTTGGTGTTCACAAGGTGAAATATATTTCGAATTTCTCTAAACTAAACAAATTTTCTTTTTATTATATGCAAAGAAACGTTTTAAAAAGACATTAAATCTAATACTGAAAGTCTGAATGAAAAGCTCGCCAAATAATAATACAACGTGACGTCATTTACGTCACATCATTAAGTTGGTACCCAGTTCTGTGCACGCTTGTATTTCACTGAAACAACGTAAGGGGCTTAAATTCAAAACAGTGAAATTATCAAAGTGGTAATATCACTGTTTCAAACAGTGAATTTACCAGTTTTATATCACTGAAATATTTCTATAAACCACAGGAAAAGCATGTTATAAATGTTCTTACTGCTTAATGAGATATTAACAATCTTAATTAAAAAATTCACAATTTGTTAAGAAACAACACTTTTTTTCACAATTTTTATGGTAGTGGTACCGGACCCATTCACAATTCAGGGGAAAAAATCGGAGATATTCCACTTACAAAAAAGTGGTCAAATCGATGGATTTTGCTTTTTAGAAACAACGTAAATTTTCACTTTTTTTCTGTAAGAGTTCAGGGATTTTTTTAAGGATTTTGGGAACATGACCCATGCCCATGGAATTGGGAATTTCAGCAGAGTTTTGTTAAAAATTAGGAAAAGGGGAAGACGCTGGATGCTGGTAGGGAGGTGAAAAATATACGAAAAAAGCCAATTTGGTGAAAATTAAATTGTAAACAGAAAATCCTGTTATACATACTTTATGCTTAACTACATAGTAGAGATTCACAGCAACATCTGTTTTTCCTTATATACTTTATCATCATGCAAAGTATTATTATTTGCAGTACAACATCTTAATATGTGTGGTGGTGAATGATTTTATTTTATACTTTCTTACTTTACTAAAAAAATAACCAAGAAAATGATGATGTTTTGATAGCATTTGCTTTCCGGAAATAGTACCGTTCTGTACGGAAAATAACAAAGAAAAAAATGGCGGCCCCCATGTTCATACACTATTTGAAGTTTTCTGCAATGTTTTTGGATATTTTGGACAACAATTTGTTGGTTTCATTTGCTGAAATGGAAAAACTTATATTTTTTACCTTTTATGTATTTAATCCCTTAACAGTTCAAAGGGAAAATAGAATTTTTTGGGAAAAAACTTGGCAATTTACTGAGGGGAAGACGCCGACAACGGTGTCAATTTGTGAGTAAAATACCCTGAAGATATACAGGAATAATGACAAACATCACTGTGAAGCTATACAATAATCGCTTAATAGATTGAAAATGCAGGGAGAAAATGATTGGGAGAAATTCAAAGGCTGCTTGTAAGTTTTTGTGCTATTAAGGACTGTCATTGCAGTATTTATCATCATATTACTACTGCAATACTAATGCAATAAGGAGTCTTTTTTGCTTATTTTTGACCTCCTTTTTTGTGTCGCCTTGAAAAAGCCGACATATAGGGGTTACTTTGGTCTGCAGCGTCTGTGTCGGCGTCGTCCATGTCCCCTTAAGCTTGTCTGGAGCATAAGTCAGGCATTAGTCGGATTGACTTCAAACTTGGTATGCATGCTTCTTATAATGACCCGAAGTGCAGTGCACAAGAACTGGTACTCTGCATTTCTTATATTTTGAATTATTGCCCTTTGTTAATTTTCATACTTTATTTTTGTCCAGACCATTTCTCCTGAAGTATATTGTTTACAAGGCGACACATCCGACTTGCGTAGTTCTAGTGGTAATTTACATGAATAACAAGTAGTATTTGCAAGGAATAAAGTATCCCTTTACTCCATAGAACCATGCTTTGCCATGTTTATCTATTTCTTCTCAATACCGTGATATGACTTGTTAGACACTTTCTTCATAATACCGGCATTAAGCGGGTCGGTCATTTCCCTGTAACAGAGTATTGACCTGGTCTAATTTATAAACCATTATTGTCACATTTTTCTCAATTAAATTGTCTCAGAAATACAACTGTCGTAAACATTAACCATTTTTAAGGGTATTTCATGATGACTATTTATAGATTTTCAGAAATTAAAATAAACAACACCTGGCAAAGGTCACGTAGACCTCATGGAAATTTACTGCTTCCCAATTTTTTGTAAGAGGTGTGAGGCTATAATTTGACACCTAGTTTTCATGAAACAAAGCAAAGAACTATAAATCGTGTGAAAGATTAATTAGAATAAATAATACAAAATCTCCGTTTATTAAAATTTGTAAGAAAAAAATAATTACAGTATAGCTGAAAAAGTGCATCGTCAAAGACTAACATTGCAGAAAAAAGTGTAACATTATTTAGTGCTTAAAACCTTTAGATGTCTGTGGTGAAATAAGGTCAGATGGCTGGTATTTTTCGGAAAAGTAATGTCTGGGTCATTCAGTTCTTTTTTATGTGGGAAGAAAATTGTTTGAGTCATTTTAATCTGCAATGACTGTACCAATCGTCTTTGATGCTTAGACTAGGGTGCATGTAGGAACAATGTCCTGTTTATTGAACCATTTAGCCCCTTAAAAAGACAAGTCTTGCACCAATCCACAGTTGATACTGGAAATATTTGACATAATATTACATAATTTGGTCAGCGACTTACTGTCCCTTCAGATATTGTTTTGATAGTGCATAGTACTTACAAGCAGCCACAAATGTGTGAATATGTAATGAGATGGGGTGGGGGGATAAAAATACAGAGGGGCCAATCAATTATTAATTAATTTTTCCAGCCAATCATAAGAAAATTTATTATCCAATCAATTGAAAAAAACAATCTAACTTTACCATAGCAATTAAAATTTTAATCAGTTCGTTTGAGAACATCAGATCATTACCAGTACACATTATTTTTATTGGTTAAAAAATTACAATTCATTTTCATCATAATGTCCAACTTAAAAAAAAAAAAATTGAATTTATTTATTTTTGTGTTATTCCTTGCTCATATTATCATTAAACTCATTCTCAGTTTATATGCTGATTTTATATACATTGAAAATATAATGGTAATAAATTAAAATGATTTGACAGACCAAGTATGAAATGAAATGAAAAAGAAATTAAGATAATTATTGTTTACAATGGATGTGTCTTAATTATGTTTGTGTCTTAATTATGTTCCCGCAACTGCCATCTTTATGCATCTACAAATATAAAAATTGTATCATTAAAAGGAAAATTTAAATCTGCACAAAACTTATATTTACACTTTTTCATGTCAGGTTAGTAGAGAATTATGAGGCCAAACATATAAGGTGTCAAAATAGTAATAAATACTAAGGGTGTAACGGTTTACCGGAATACCGATATATTGCAATATGAAAAAATAAATTTCGTACCGCGGTACGATTTTTGGAAAACCGGTATTTTATAAAACTCATAATTTTCAATTAATTGCCTTCTAATTTTGTACAAATTTCACATAAAATCTTTAATTTGCGAACTTTGTTGGCGCCAACGTAAGATAAAAGTATCCGACAACTAGTACACTTAAAAGTCAATAAGCGGCCAAATAATTTACATAAGCGGCCCAGATGTGAATGGTCACAAGCGACTAGTTTTGTTTATCAAATTGTGTGACACTTTACTTTCTATTTATTCCTTACATTTTTATTAAGTTTCTACTAAAATATATACATAATTTACATATAACAATAATATATGAATGTTACTACATCTTAACATCAAAACATATACACGACAATACGTATTGCAATATATTGCAATACGCTTTAGCAAAATGGCAATATATTGCAATACGGTTTTTGCTGTATTGTTACACCCCTAATAAATACCAAATATATATATGAAAATGGACTGTACACTGTTGTCAGGTAGTGTAGTGGATCAATAATCCAGATATCATAAGCCTATCTGGTCAGTTGCCTATGAAGTAAAGGGTTATTTTCTTTGTTCACTTTACACTATTTTATTTTAAAATTCTTGAAATTTAGCATAAAGTTTATAGACATGCTGCTTTAAGGGACCAAAAGCCCTGTAATACTATGATAACAACAAACTTTTACTTGAATGTTGCAGCTAGTATCATGCAGACCCCAGTCAAACTATCTGTTGAAGAGTTCAGGAGGTCATTTTGGTCAAGGTCTCCTAGCCCCTCAAGGCCTACAATTGCTTCGGTTTGTCAGTCTCCAACTGTTACACCTAAAAGGTCATTTTGGACACGATCCCCAAGTCCTCAGAGATCAACAATATGCTCAGAGAAAGATTCCTTACAGCTACCAGTGGTGTCCAAAAAGTCTTTATGGTCAAAAGGGCAAACTTGTTCTGTGTCAACAACTCCTAAGAGAAGGCCAAAGGAACAAATAAGTGGTACAACGGAAAAAGCACTGAAAATTGAACATAACAGTTTCATAGATTTTCAAGACAGTGTTAAAAAGTCAGATATTTGTACAAGTTCAGGATGTGATAATGAAATTGCAGCAAGATGTATTGCCAAATATGGCTTAGATACGTTTATGTGTGCTTTAAGTGCAAATCAGCATGTACCAGTTCTATTTTATGACCGCATGAGATATATCATAAATATAATAAAAGAGGTGAACAGTCAACTGAATGATAACAAAATCATTGACTTAGTAAATGCTGTCTCTTGCATCAAATCAGATTGGAGTATGGATGAAAGCAATTTCAAAAAAATATTGTGGAAAGCATCTTTTAAGCACAAAGAACCTTATTTAAACTTTATTGTGCCAAAGGTGACTCAGTGCATATGGAATGAATGTAATGGAAATGTTTATCCTAAATGCAAGTCTGGAGTTACATTGTATAAGATGACTGGACCTGAACCTGCTCTGAAATCCACACTGCGCTGTAGGTCATGCTCCATACATTACAACGTAAATTTCTTCACTGTTCCAAATGTTGGAAGAAAACTGTACACTGGAAATAATGTCTCTGATCTGAAGAATTCATCCACATGGTCATACTTCAGTCAGTATGCATTTGAATTTATGTGCGAATCAGGGTAGGAAAATACATTATATAATTATTAGTCAGTAATGTCTGTTGTTTTCTTATTGAAAGGAAATTTGGATAAGTTTGTGAATATTTTTTCTAAAAACTTCTGATTAACATTTAATTCTATACCAATTTTTGTAACACTCTGAAATACTGCCTATGTGAAAATTGTGAAACACTCATAGTTTGTATTTGTTTAATGCACAAAAAAGTTCATGGTTAGTGCTAATGACTGGGGTTTTCAAAATTATGAAAGAAAAACACGAAAAAAATATTAATTTTTAGAATAACAGTGATTTTTTTCCTGTATTTTTACAGCCGAATAAAGGCTGTTTCCCCTAGCTCAAAATAGGTATATTTTCCCCTAAAAAAGCTAATATTTTCCCCGGAAATGCCACGTGCACTTCTTCACCAGAACAATGACTAATATATCAGCTAGAAGACAGAAATCTGTCCCTATAGCCTCTGCTATGTACCATGTATGTTAAATTGAATTAAAATTGAAAAATTTATAAAATGTGTGGGTAAATTCAATTCTCAGTTGTTGGAATTCAATTTTCCCCTTTTCTGATTTATCACGCTAAATTTTCCCCTTTAGAAAGCCACAGGTTGTTTTGAAAATTGGGAAAAAAATCACTGAATAAGTATATCTATTGTAGCCACCCGAGCGTCGGTGCTGGCGTAACCACTTACAATATATGTTTAAATTTTTGTAATACCTCAAATATTGTCAAAGTCCATCAACATATGGCTTTGAAACTTTGCACACTTGTTCACCAGCATGAACCTAATTGTAAACAGGAGGAGGTAACTGTATCAAGCATTTTGACAGAATTATGCCCCTTTTTCGACTTAGAATTTACCTTAAAGTTTTTGTAATACCTCAAATATTTTCAAAGTCCATAGACATATGGCTTTGAAACAAGTTGAAGTTTTATACTCTTCTTTGAGAGCATAATAGGACTCTCTCCAAGTCCTTTAACTGTAATATGGATTTAAAGAAAAAATTTGCCCTTTTGTTTACTTAGGAAATTTTACATTAATAAGGCTTTTTTATTATCAAGCACAAAGAATAGTAGAGTGTTGCTGTCCTACCGACAGCTCTTGTTAAACTTATTCTACCTGGCAATGAGATTTCATGTGTAATATATATGTGTCCAGATTTTGATCTAGTGATAATGATATTTATCCATCTGTTATAGGAATCATGCATTTGTGTCACATAAAGCATTTGCAGAGATATACAATAGTGTGTTCAATGAGGAAAGAAACCAGGAATTTTATAAATGGCAAAAGCTATTTTCCTCAAAACCAAGTAAGTGCCTTTCATTGTGTCAATCAATTTGTCTTTGATTTTGTCTTACATATTAATCAGTGGAAAATCTACAAAGTGGATGACAGCTGTGTTTACATTTCAAAAAAACTGGAAGTTTAAATAAATTAGAAATAAGGGTTTCATGTAAGCTGTTTGCAACTTGCATTACTTTTAATTTCATTATGATTGTAATTATTTTAGGTAGTTGACTAGTTATGTTTAAATGTCTTTTTAGCTCACCTGAGCTAGCTCTTTTTTAGTGGTTAAGTCACATGTGTAATGATTATGTCACATGTCTAAATATAGGACATCAACAGTGAATTTATTGCATAATCATACACTGTTTGTAACAGGGAAAAATGCAAGTTGTGTTTGAAATTGTGATATTCAATGACATAGTTATATCAGAAATTATATGTTTTTTTATGTCTTTTGTAACAGGTTTGGAAGAGTCACAAGAGTCAGAGCATGATGCTGATGATTTAGGTAATCAACATGAATTTCATTTAAGTATTAATTGGTGATGATATCTTGATGATAACTTTTTATACCCCTGCACAACAAAGTTGTAAGGGGGGTATACTGGAATCAGCTTTTCCGGCCGTCCGTCTTTTTTTTCTTGTCCGCCCAATAACTTAAGATTCCTTTGACCCTTAGTCTTCATATTTGTCATGGAGGTTAGGCATGATTAGTAGATGACCCCTATTGATTTTGAGGGCACTAGGTCAAAGGTCAAGGTCACAGGGGCCTTGACTTCAAAAAGCTTGTCTGCCCAATAACTTAAGATTCCTTTAACCCTAAGGCTTCATATTTGGCATGGAGGTTAGTCGTGATTAGTAGATGACCCCTATTGATTTTGAGGTCAAAGGTCAAGGTCACAGGGACTTTGACTTCAAAAAGTTTGTCTGCCCAATAACTTTAGATTCCTTTGACCCACAGTCTTCATATTTGGCATGGATGTTGATCATGATTAGTAGATGACCCCTTTTGATTTTGAGGTCACTGGATCAAAGGTCAAGGTCATAGGGACTTTAACTTCAAAAGGTTTGTCCACCCATTAACTTAAGATTCCTTTGACCCACAGTCTTCATATTTGGCATGGATGTTGATCATGACTATAAGGTGACCCCTATTGATTTTGAGGTCACTGGGTCAAAGGTCAAGGTCACAGGGACCTTGACAAAAAAAATGCTTTTCTTCTTAATTGCTAAAGAATGTCCTGTCCGCAATGTATTGATTTTGACATTTTCACATTTGAAGCATGTAGAATACATAACTTAGCAATGCACTGGCTTAGTAACCTCAGATTTGGCGGGGAGGTTGTCTTTGAGCTTTAAATGGCCACTGTTGATTCTGACAAAGTGGTATGCGGGGGTATTCACGCCATGATAGTGGCAGTTCTAGTTTAAAAAGTGTTAACTCTTTTCAAGGCCTTTTTAACCTTCTTTGCTGTAGCCGGTATCCGGCTACTTCCCCAAGCTGAATTACTACATTTTTTTCTCGAAAAAAAACAGTCAAAAATTCCCCTTTTGCAAATATTTACCCTTTTAAAAGAAAGATAAATCGAAGGACAAACACTCGCTTAAAAATAGATTATTGTTTTCGTCCAATGAGTGCTAATAATTCAATTACCCACTAGAGGGATACCTTGATTTAATACAATTGATGTTAACTCACAGTCTCAATCTGATATTGCAATTTTCCAAAAACAGCATGGGAAAAACCTGAAAAAATTTGAAGAATGAATTTGATGACCCTTCTGTAAATGCAAGTTTCCGCTCACAAGCCCATGTCTGAGTAGCACAACATGGGCAAGTGTCAGAAAAACAGAGCCTATAGTGCAACATAATGACAATGTGTCAGTAATAGTGATACAGCGGGAAATGATAATTTGTACCTCCTGTGTCAAAGCATGTACCCTCACATGACCTACGCAAAACTAGGAAATATTAATATTGCTATGCTATTAAAGCAAAAAATGTTATTTCAAAAGTTTCAACAATCAATGGAATTTATTTATAGTGTCTGAAAGTGACATTAAAATAACAATGAATTCAGTTTATGTTTTGATCAAAACCGACCAATGAGAAATTACAGTTATGTTGTCGCACCACCATTATGGCAGGTACTTCTGTTAAGCACTTTCGCCTTCTATGTTGCTGAAAAAAATTAACAATCCTGCAATAAGAAAACTGAATAGCAGTGTTACTGTAATCAACAGGTTTTTCTTCACTACTTTCCCTTTTCAAAAAAAATTCTTGTGCTCGCCCACTAAGTAGATTCTTGAGTGTTGTTAGTCAGCATTGATTCCTTTTGTAAATGCATATAAGGAATAATGGACTTTGATCCTCCTAAAAATTCTTTGATTAACAGAATTTCTTTACAATTTGTTTAGAACTTTAAATTTTGATATGTACTTGATGGTCAGTCAATGACACTATATTTCTGATTTTTTATTTACAGACTCAGAAGTTCTCTTTAGCAGTATGTCTAGAAAGATGGCAATGAATGCTTTTATCAATGGAGAATTGGAAAATGAACTTCAAGAAAGAAATCTGACAGATGAAATTACTATAAATAAAACACATACAAGGGAAATGGTTTTGAAAGACATAGATGATCGTCGTGTAAAGGAGCTGTATCAACATGAGTGCTCATGTTTATGTAGAAGTAAAGGTCTGTTGTTTCAATAATGTTTTTCGCTGCTTTGGCTTTTCTTATGTAAAGTGTGGCTATATTTATTGATGAACTGTACTGTTTTACCACATACATATGCACATGTTTTATTGTATTAAACAGTAATAAACGTTTCATATTATTGTAATGTAATAACATTTCTTTTACGCGCGAAATTTGACGTCTAGTAACGTAGACGTCTGTTTTGTACTTTTACGTCATTTCCTTTATGTATCAACTGAGGAAGCTAAATAAAGGGAAACATGTTTTGATCTTTAATTTGTGTTAGTTTTTGATCCAATTGTCTTATTGAGTAATTCAATAAAACTTCATCAATGGTCAACCACATTGAAAGGAAATGCAACATACAAGAACCACAACTATCTTTAATTGCCCACAACCATAACTCTACTGCAGTTCTTTTGCAAGGTATTCTGTTACTAGTAAACTTCCTCATTTCCGAAGAAGTCTTGCGGGGGTATTTATCACATTTAGTGATAGTTTAGTTATTATTTAAATTGAAAATCCTATAAGTGTGTCTTTTAATTTGAGTTTGCTTACCTTTATTCACTACAATCTTTTAATGATAATTCTTTTAATAATCTATAATAGGATGTTCAAACTTGCGTGTGATAGATGCTTGCTGGAAGCTGAACATGTTTCATTGCCTCATGGCAGTCCCACAAAAGGCAGATGGCTACCCTTTGTTATCTTTACCAAATGTGTGTATAAGAGAACCAAAACCAGGTTCAGTGTTTTGCCGGCAGCACCATGAACTTCTTACAAAACACCACATTCCAGTGAAGAAGGAGAAATTTTTAAAACATGTTGGATGTACTGGTTTGTATTTTCAAAATTTTGACTTGATAAGTTTATTTTGAAAAGTTACACACAGTAATATTGTTTAACAATATATGTCATTCCCCATACTCTGCTTCTTTGATAAATCCATTATTTTAATTAATAATCAAGACACAATTCAATTTTGTACAGAGCATATGTTCTACATGCATGTGTGGACTTAAATTGATATAAAAGCTCAAAACTATGTGACAGTGTAAAGCATGTGAACCAGGTCCTAGATCAAAAGTCATGGTGTCACTACAAGAACGGAGGAAATGTGTATCTGAAGCAAAGCTTCTACATGCATTGGAGCATTTAATATAAATTGGCACAAATATAGGTCACTATTTAGGTCAAAAGTTTGATAATAATGAAAATGTGTTGTAGGGCTGTAACCAATGTCCAAACTCTGGGTACATCGCGAATGTGTCATGAATTTCAGACAAGAATATTTGCGTCCCTTTGTATTGCCAGATTCACAATTATTTTGTAATCATAACTGAAAGAGAAATTCTGATATAGGTTTTGCTTTAAATCTTATATTATTATGCTTATAAAACATATGTTTTAAAATAATCATCGTATTTTCATAGCGTATCCGAATATTATATATCCGAAAATAAACATCTATGCTTTGGTAGTTTAGCACGGATGAAGGTAGTCTAGTACTGGTTAACTATCCAGGAAGGATGGATAGGAAACTACCCGCCTATATGACTGAAATACTGTTGGAAAAAGGCTTAAAATGAAACAAACCAAACAAACAAGCAACAAGAAGTTTCGCTTTAACTTCAACACAAGAAAAATTACCAATAATGAAATAATCTTAATGTTTATTTGTACCGTTAGTCGATAAAGGCAATGAATATCTTATTCTATAAATTGAATTAAAAAAAGTATTAATACGATGACGCTAAACACAATATGGCAAGTGTTAAAGCTAACTTGTAAACAAACACTTGCCTTCATAAATGGCAGTAAGTTTTAGATACTTAGTTCTAGCCAGTTATAATTTTGAAAGTGTTCTTGTTTCTTGTCATTGAGATTTTATAACCTGTTTGTGATACTTAACCTGTCCCTACCTTCAAGGTCAAGGTTACACTTATAGTTTGAAGGTACTCATTCTCACGAGAAGAGTTTGAAGATACACATTCATTTCCAGACTGTAACTTTGTCATACAAAGAAGGAATTTCATATAACTTGGCACAACCGTGTCGCGGCTAAGGCTGATGTCCGTCTGTGTGTCCCCACATACACAACAATCATGTCCAGACTGTAACTTTGTCATGCATTAGGGGATTTTGAAATAATTTGGCACAAATGTCTATCAAATAAAACAACATTTTGTTGCATCCAGAAACTACGCCTCTTCTTCAAAGGTCAAGGTCACACTTATATTTTAAAGGTTCACACTATCACAATTAAAGATTACAGGTACAATAATACAAAGAACAATATTAAACAATTAGTTACTTTCATTCACTTTTCTTTTCATAATACCTGCATGCTTAAGAGACCTTTTCGGGGACATTCGTCACTTGGGTGACTGCTCTTGTGTATTATTAAATACATTGCATTTGTATTGATCTTGTGACCAAATTAAGACAGGACATTTTTAACGACTTTGTCATTATATTTTCTGCTGCATATTTAGTTTCAGATACCAATAAGCAGGTGGAGGAAAAGCTGTTGCTTTTTGCCAACGATCTTGTATCTAAAGACCCAGCTGCTTGTGTTGGCTTATCAGCTTTACAATATCAAGGTATATATTACAATATAGCCATTTCCCAATAATGAATCGGGCAATTCATCAATTGTAAAGCCACAAGTTTAATTATTAGTCCCCTACCGGTTTAACCGGAGGGGACTTTAGGTTTACCCTCCGTCCGTCTGTCTGTCTGTCCATCTGTCTGTCAGTCAGTCAGTCCACAAAACTGGATCCCGCGATAACGCAAAAAGTACTGAAAATATTTTTATGAAACTTGATATATGGATAGATGGCAGTATGGAGATTATGCACGTCTTTTTCTTTTCTTCCTATGTTGAAAATTCTGGTTGCTATGGCAACAAATAGTCTGAAAATATGGCAAATTTAACACATAAACTGGATCCTGTGATAACTCAAAAAGTACTGAAAATATTTTTATGACACTTAAAATATGGGTAGATGGCAGTCTGCAGATTATGCACATGTTTTTCTTTTCTTCCTATGTTGAAAATATTTTCAGCTTTTTCACTAAGTTCTTTATTTCTTAAGGTGTTTACTTCAAACTTTAAATATAAGTTTCTGGTCATCAACCACATCATATGTGACAAGGTTTACAACTCTAGCACAAAAATTATCAGTATTACCTCCCTTGAACTTAAAATTTTTATGAAAAAAAATGTTGTCTTTTCAAAATAACTTCTTTATTTCCTGATGTTTCTACTTCAAACTTCATATATATGTTTCTTATTATCACTCAACATTTTTGAGAAGGTTAAATACTCTAGCAAGACTATTTCCAGAATTATGTCCCCCTTGAACTTAGATTTTTTTTTCGAGAAATTGGTATTTTTTACTCCAACTTCTTCATTCCTTATAGGATTTACTTTAAAATCCCACATCGTAATAATATGACAAGGTTGTATAAACATAATTTCCTTACTAGGCAGGGAAACTTAACACATTACTACTGTGAAATAGACAAACTTAGAACTCAAAAGATTTAAGTTCATTCATGTCATTCATTCATTGGTAAAATTGAAATCAGAATGTTGCTGGGGTTCTTACCGGTAGGGGACTTATGGATTGCTTGCAATACTATGATAATTGCTTGTTTTAACTACATTATGATTAACAAATATCCTATATGCATTTATTACTAAATGACTTTGAATTAAATGAGTGTATGACAAAAACTCACTTTTAAATCAGCAGACTGAGTCACCCTATTTCATTTTCAAGTGGACAGAAACCCACCATTAAAGGTAAACACACCTTACCTGTAACAAATTGTTTGATGCTCTCAAAATAATAGTATTGATTATAAGTTCCCATAACTATATTGGATAAAAAATGTGGGTATCATAACATTAGATGTAATTTTCTTTGGTGCCGTACCTTATGTATTATGAAAGCTTTTTGAGTGTTGTTCTTTTACTCAGGTAAACCGACATTTGCCCTCTCATGTCTTTGAAACTGACCGACCTTGATGCACTTTAATCCAAGGGCAAATATTCATCAATACAGGGAAGAAATTGTCTGCCCTTCAAAAAATTTAGGGGGGAACATAATTATGTTCTATTGAATAGAGGTGCAACGATACATTCTGATGAATTGAAAAACAGTTTAGTTCGTGCCAATTCAATTCTGATATCAATAAGGGAATTTTGATTTGACTTCCAACAAAATATAAACACAGGAAAAAATGCAAGTATTAGTCCATCTGACTAGACCACTGCTTTATTACATGAAATAAAATCTGTTGATTTAACTCAGTGATCCAATCAGCGAGTGCGTTGTTTTTTGTTGTTTTTTTAAGCAAACCTGATTGGCTTCAATCATCAATGTAGGAAAAATTAATCTAAAAATAGTCCAACAAAACTTGGATAAAAGGTGTGGGAACACTGCCAAAAAAAAATGTCGAGGGCCACACACTTTTACAACAGTTATATGCAGAATTGTCAAGTAAGACAAAATAGTATTTACACAGGATTCGAATCGAAACTGAATTGAATCAGGGTGCCTGAAATTGAATTGAACATTTTGTGAATCCTTACAGCCCTACTTTCATAAAAACTAGGGGCAATTGTCCACCATGTCTTGTTTGTACTTGAAATAATTGAAATAAATGGGTTTGATTTGACTAGAATTAATGCATCTATACATAATGTAATTATCTTGGCATATTAATTGCTGTTATTGAATAGGTTAAACATAATATATCAATGAATTGTGATAATAAACTTGTTTGTCATTATTTGTGATACCATTCCTGTATAATTAGATAGTATCATAATTATGTTAACAGTTTGTAATCCATATCTTTGAAATAAATAAAAAAATATGGGTAATTTGATCTTGTAAAAAAAGATCAAAACAGATTATTTACTATAAATGTTTGTTTTAGTTACTTAAATTATTTTACAAAGTGTCTTTGATCATGATAATTAATTGTATGTTATATTTTATTTTAATATACAATACAATATGATTAAATGATAATAGGCTTTACAACATTACAAACTGTTAAATAAAAATCAAAAGGGCAAACATTCAAATAGTACTTAACTGTTTAATAAAAATCAAAGGGTATGCATTTGGTTATTGTCCACATTTTCAGTTATTTTATTGTCAATCAATAATCCTTGTCTTCCTTTAAGTGAGCATATCTTCCCGGACAGCTGTTTAAGAAAAAGTTAATAACTCTATATTCTTGTTGCAGTGCTTCTGCAAATCTCAGTCAAGATCATTTAGCACATTTTCATTTTAATTCATCATAATTTTTCATGAATGGGTTGGTGTTTGTTCTTTTTTTGTTGTTGTTGTTTTTTTTGAGCTTACAAAATATGTTAAGTGTGCTAGGGAAAAAATCAGCTGGCTGTTTTATTTTAGATTACAGGGTGGTTTACCCTATCTGTTGGTGTAGACCTTATTAAAGGCACATTATGCTAGGAAACAATTAAATTTTTACTTCTTTATAAAGGACAAACATGAACTTTATAATTTTGCAAATAATGGCTTGAAAGACTGTTACATGCTTGTTACCTAAAGAAAGTACCAATAAATGTGAAATAATTTGTCATAAAAGTAGCAAAATAAAAACATTTATGCTGTATTGTTTTAAGAATTACCACCTGTCAAAAATTGTCCATGTCAAAGTTGTAATTTCTGTGTTTATTTGGCAGAAGATAACCTATTGACATTCAAAGCAGGTGCAAATGTGATGGCATTTCATTTTGTGTTAGTTTTAATTGGCACCTACATTATGTAACAGTAATGATGGTCTTTTGTCACACATTCAAAAATAACATTGTTTATATAATTATTTTGTAAACATGAACAAATTAGAATCACACACTAATGGAAAATTGTACATATTTTGATGTCCCTATTTGTGTGCACATTAATAAATTAATATTACATTATGCAATTCTAATAAATGTAATGCCATTGCAACCTAATTAGTTAATTCTCTATCATTATTCATCAGGTTGTTCTATCTATACATTTTTTGATATTACATACTTTAAAGTATTTACAAAATGTATTGGCCTTTAAGGCAGATATTACTACCTTCAAATAAAAAAAAAAATAATAAATTACGCATCTGCAGACCTATATAGCTCCAATCATTAACAAGTAGTATGATTTTACGTTCATGTTAGTACAGAAAGGCTATTGAATCTGGTACTCAGTTACAATGAGTATGTTTAAATCGTTAAATGAGATTTATTACCCTGTAAATATTATCAAAAAAAAAGAAGTATTACTCAATAGTAATGCTTAAATTTTGAGAGCTATTAGAACTGTATTAAGGCCATATTAACTGTACTTGTATAAGAAAATTATCCATGACCCCTTATCTGCTGGCAAATGTACTGATATGAAATTTAAATTTGTGCTGTAATCGAACAAACATTGACCGTTCATTTCTAACAATTTTAATTACTCTACAAATATTTTTTACTTACACTATAATCAGAATGATCTCATAATAGAAAAATATGTTTACTTATTTCCTTATTATATTAAACCATGGTGTTCTTATTAACTTACAATTTCTTTTAGGTACAAATGTTCTTGTGGAGAAAGGGAATCCACTTTTCTGGAATGGTGATGATGATGTAGACAGTAAGTGTAACAAAGATATAGGATTGAAGGGAAAGCTTCGTCAACGTTCAAGAGGTCATTTTATGTGTGTGACTGGTGGTGGTCACATAATGTATTTCAATCCTCTCTTTAAGTGAGTAATTTTCTGTCTGTATGATTTCCCTGCCTTCAATTTAATAAGCACATTTTTCTGGCATTTGTCAATCACATATTGTCAGGTCGTGTCTGTCAGGTCAGGTAATGGTTTTTAAAAAAATGACATGGTACTGAGGTAAGTTATCGGGAAATATGATAAGAAGGATTCTAGAGGACTGACAGAAGAGATACGATATAAAATGAGTTAAATCTTCAAAAATTCAAATTGATGGAAAAATATCTGCTGAAATATTGTTTTTTTTATTCAAAATGTTCTATGAGATATTGAAGTTAACTAAGAATGATATCAAATGGTACAAATTCATTAAATTAAATGTTCTGCATGTTCTTTCACACTTTTTAGTCTCCTTTTTCTAGAATTCATTAAACTAAATATATTTGGAGAACCATGCTTTAAAGGAAAAAAACCTTTATAGAAATATATTGGTACATGTTTCATTCTGAATCGTAAAACTTTTGATATTCAGGCCCCATGTTCATTCAGAAAAGATCCGGATCCGGATCAAGTGATTCTGGTTTCATTTTCATTTACTAAAATTAATTATATTTTGCTAGAATTAAATGATACATATTAAAAATGCCAAAAAATGCTGATTTGCAAAGAAACCAACCTATTTCAGGACAAAATCAACAAATAACAAAACAAATACAAAAAAATTTGGGATTTTTTAACATAAGGTTCAATTTTAGGATCAGGATGAATATTTTGATCAACTGTAAAATGCCTTTATCTTTCAAAAATAACAAGTTCATTTTAGAATTTCAATAACTTGCTATTGCGAGTCCAGTTTATCAAATTAATATTAGATATTTTATATATGAGGATAAATAATGAAGAATACTTGAGTTTTTAAATTTGATCCTGATCTTGATCCTTAAATTTTTATGAACACGGAGCCATATTGCAATGAACTGATAATTATTCCCAATTATGTGATTTTACAAAACTGGGCCAAGTATTAATTCCCAAAATGGCTTATAAAAAGTCTCATCCTCAGCTCATACACATGTATACTTTCTATTTTATTGTAAAGAGCCTGTAATTATAAGTCTAATTAATATGTTATTTTTTTTTGTTTTATGGTAACAATTTATGTACTGGTAAAATTGTGATTTCTTTTTCTTTCCTTTTTTTCTTTCTTTCTTTTTGAGAAATGGAACGAAACCTTTACTGTTCATATTGCATACAAAATATGAACCTACAAAGTTCCAATCATTTCTAATTATTGTTTTTATTCTACCAGTTTTAATTAAAAGTTAACACGTAATTTATGAAACAAGATTAAGCAAGTATATTTTAAAGTACAACTTATTCAGACATTTCAATATTTTGAAATTTAATTATAAGGAAAAAAGTAACTGCCAGCAACTAAAAGCTTTTGTGCACAGAGTTTATTAATTCAACCTTTATTGACTCATTTTAGGTCCGAGAGCCTTCGCAGTCTTTTTGACTACTATCAAAGTGATATATGAAGAAGTTAAGGATGTTCCACAAGATCAATTACAGAAGCATCTAGAAAATTACTTTCTTGCCTATGATACATGTGTCATTTTGGATGGCTTAAAGTCTGCTCGTGAACCGCTTCCACTTCCACATCCTTATGAAAAAAAAAAAAAAATCTTTGGAAATGTATTAAAAAGGTCATTGACAAACTACATTTACCTAATCATGTCAACAAAACATGTAAAAAAAATATAATCCAGAGATACTGCCTGAAGGATACAATACACAAAGCTGCTGAGCAGACATTCTTTGGCTTGGACGCTTTAAAAAGATTGTCAACTCCATGACTCAAATGCACCACTTGTTTTATCTTCATCGCATGGTGAAGAGAAGAAATCTGTACACTTCAAAATGTAGGAAGAGCGGCAAGGAGCCAAGTTTACCTCAACTTAGATTTGAAAAAAGAGGCTGTAGAGTGAAATGATGTTTGAAAGTGTCTTCAAGAACTGAAGGCTATTGTTCCAACAGAAAAAGTTCAATTTCTAAATTGATATTACAAAGTGACATGACTCAAAAAACAATTTTAATGACCTTTGTTTAAAATATTCAATTTCCTCTTTATACACCTTCTGACTATTTGTGAGTTAGTGATGCTGTAGAGGGAATTTCAGTAGGGCAAAAAGCATATCATTTTATTTTCTTCAATGTAAAAGTTGATTCCAGATAAATTTGTAAGTTGCTTCAGTGTGTGCTTTTTGTGTACAAGAATGGAAATTAAGTTGTGAACTTATCATCATGACAATCCTTGTTCAAAGGCCTGAAATTCGGTTTTGACTTCCATTTCTGTTTAATAAGAAGCATTTCTGTACTTGCATATATGATGTTTATAAAGTGAATTCAATATCAAAACAAAACAAAAAACAAGTCCTTACAGGCTGTTGTGTAATACAATCAATAGATTTTGCTTTCTCCGCATTTGGTTTTTATCCTACAATGCCTTCTAGTTTATAAGCTTAATTAAAGTAATTGCTTAAGTAAAGGTCAAGTTAATATTCACATAAGGTGAACCTTGCAGAGTGTACATGCAATAAATGTTTCTTCATTCCTACAACTAATAGTGTTATATCTAAGATTCAAATATGCTTCATATTTCCCCTATCAAACAGATAAGGCAGTAAAGTGCAAAAATGTGAATGCTTGCATATCATATCGGGTAAATAAACCAAACAACATCGGGAAAATTACTTCTAAGCTAAATTTAGTTACAAAAATGTGTATAAGTTAGCTTTTTTATTTGCATGTTTGAATGAAGAGATAATAATTTTTCTTGCATTGTAGTATAACAATGCATGGTTTATAGTTCAAATGCTTTGTATTTCATTCCACAGGCCTATCAGTTGTTTCTTAGTTTTATTTAATATTATTTAAGAAATACAAATATTATAAAATGATAATACTCACTTATTGAAAGTTTATATTGAGCCTACTTTTTATGTCCAAAATTTGATTATAATTCTTTATTAAGTCTCGAAATAAAAGTTACGGGTTAAGATAACATTATGTAGAAAATGTAATATATAATATTTTTGACAAAATTAACTAAATATTAAATTGGTTCATTGTTAAGTGTTATAATTAAATAATGCTGACTTATTTTTTCAAATAAGTTATTAGATATTGAAATTAATATAGTTTAGAGGTTTTATTATTTCTTTTAACTGATCATGCTTATTTTATATAGTGTTGGTATTGTTTAATAGTGTATAAATTTTAATTATTGTATTTAAAATGCTTATGAATATAACACTTTATTGGATTCATCAACTCTATTCCTTTTTTTCTTAATGTCTTATAGTTTCTTAGTTTTGTTTTGGTAATGTCACTTAAGGTCAGTGTATTGTAAAGGGAAAGGGTATTGTCATCATAAAAGAGGTGTGAATGTGGGACATTGTTGCAAGTTGAGTGTGAACCCCTCCAAAATTTGCATAAATCATTTTTTTATGAATAATTAAAGGTGTGTACAATCTGTAACAACCAATGAAGGTTGAGAATGAATTACATGTTAGGGATCACCTTCTATATAACTGGAACCTTTTTATGAAAAAATTATCACACATTGTGTATGTTTCTGTTTATATCCTAAGCTGTTGAGTCTTATACGAAGTGTTAAGATACTTGTGATTGCAATAAATTTTTTTTTTAAAAATATTACATTGTCAGTAATTCATTAGTGTTAGTGCTCTACTATCTATCTGTGGATTTATTGAAGTGAGTGTTAGCAGTACCCTTTGCATCTAGCATTGGTAATCATGGATGGAATTAAGTTTGAAGACAATAAGTGTTTAGTGAAGGTCAATAAGAAATGGGTGAGGCGCTCAAATTTTTCTATGACATTTAAGCATCATGTTGTCAGTGAAAAAGAAGACGGATATATTGTTGAAATAACAAGATCAAGTGATGGTGCAACTGGGTATGTTAACTTAAACTAGCTAATCTTTTTATTTAGAAAAAATTCAATATTTGTATATTGCATCAAAGCTGGCTCAGATCTATGAAAAAAAAAAACTTTTAGAAAGATTTAAAAGGCTAACCTACTACTCAGTCAGGTGTCTATGTTGACATAAAATTTAATGTCACTAATTCAACTTCCCTTTATATCTCGGAAACTACTAACCGACTAAAAGGTTCCCCCTTTTTTGGGGTTGTGTACCAACCAACTTCTGTTTAGCATTAACAAAATTCATACAATATGCTAAAAGTATTTATCTAAAAATCTGTTCACTTGATTTGATGTAAGTTTAACTTTGGACTTGGACTGACAAAAATGTTTTTTATGTTACTTTTTTATTTGTTACATACCAATCACCAAAATCATTGTCAACAATTAAATGTAATAAAGAGGGGTGAGAGTGGTTTCGTCAAACTACCGGTTCGGCGATCTGATCTTATATTATAAAACAGGTTTAGTGGTTTCGTTGAATTTAATTTGTATAGTGCAAACAATATCTGTTGTGTAATGGGCACGCCAATTATCGTGGTTTATCACACATTTTCATGCAAATGAAAATTTCAACCTATTATTTATTATTTCTTTAGTATAATAGTAATATTTACATAAAAGCATTACACAATACAAAAAAGTCATAAAGATATATATACGTATATAAGTAAAACCTGAAAAAAACAAATAATGATTTAGATTAAGCCTTGTCCGTCTGTCCGTTCTCTTTTGTGTTGCACATAGCTCAAATATTATCTAACCTGACACCTTATAGGAATGCTGCTCAGCTTGTGAAGTTGTGCACCTGGGTATTTTTGTGTTGATTTATTTAGTATTTGCCCTTGACTTAGTAAAAATTTGCAATTTTTAACTTATGTCACACATAGTTCAAAAAGTATTTGGCCTAGGGTCATGAAACCTAACAGGCATGTTGCTTAGCATGTGAAATTGTGCACCTGGATATTTTTAGCAAGAGTCCTGAAACTTTACAGGAATGTTGATCAGCATGAGTAGTTGTGCACCTGGTTACTTTCAGTTTAGGTTGTTTAGTATTTGTAGAGTTATTGCCCTTGACTTAGTAAAAATTTGCAATTTTCAACTTGTGTCACATGTAGCTCAAAAAGTATTTGACTTAGGGTCATGAAACCTAACAGGAATGTTGCTTAGCATG